>NC_143161.1:21379694-21572834 GCF_041381405.1 Jatropha curcas
AAACACACTAAACAAGACCTAGACTTATTTTGGGAGAAAAAGGAGTCCTAATCAAGAGGAAATCAAAAGCCTAAACAGTCATGATCTCCTACAAAGGATTTTTCACTAAATAAGGATTCTATTTCCTAAAAGGAATCAGACTCACCTCCAGGAGCTCTATATAAAGAGGGAAACTTCTCATTGCTAGGGAGCTCGTTTTTGTGCAATTCTTTGCATAATTCTCTCTCTCTATAAGACTTCAAGCATCTAAGAATTGTGCCAAGAATCAAGGAAGCCATCCACATAGTTGTGATACAGTTTTTATTCTAAACTCTTCATCTTGTTTCTTTCTTTTATTATTGTCTTTAAATATGATGAATGATTCAAGTATGATTGAGTTTAATTTAATTACTATGTCCAGCTAAACTCTTATACTTGGGATTTGATGTAATTTAATTCGATTCCAGTTTATAATATTAGATTTGTTTTTCTTTGTTCTCGTTATAAATTATTATTGTGCTTAATGCTTCCAGGCAGAAAATTTCCCCTGGATTGAGTTATTTCAATAATCACATTCGGGAGAAGGGTTATTGATATGAAAAAGATAATAATTTACTTGAGAATAATAACTTGATGCGGAAGCTATATGGTTTGACTCAAGGGGGGTTTTCAAAAGTTAATAAATTATTACGTTGTGAACTCACAAAACAACCATAAAACCTAATGATCTGATTTATGTTTAATTTCACTATTAAAAGATAGGTAACTAAACTGGATTAGAATAGCTAACAATAAATCGGGAGAGCTTGTTAGTAACTTTAGGGTTGTTTCTCCTACTTGAACAATTAAAGTTGATTAATGAACTAATAGAATAAGCTGGATAGAATTAAGTGAAATCAAATTCCCTAGTAGCTTAATTCTCTGATTTCTTTTCACCTGAAGTTTGATCTCTTCTGTTTTTACTTTAAAGTTTATTTACCTTATAGCAATTCTCTCTTATCATCGTCTAAATAATAATAGGTTAATATAATTTTGGTAATTGATAAACAATCCCTGTGGATACGATACTCTCTTACTCTATATTACTTGTTGCGATTTCGTACACTTGCGAAAACTGCTGTCAAGTTTTTGGCACCGTTGCCGGGGATTGGCGTATCAATATCAATACGAATTATCCTATTGTTAATTTAGACACTCTTTCATTTTTATTTAATTTTCTTTTAAGGACTATTCCAGGTGTTTTATGCAAAGAAGATCAAAGAAGACTGAACCTCTAATCTTTGATCCAGAAATTGAACGAACTCTTCGAAGGCTCAACGCTGCAAGAAAAACACAAGAAATAAAACTCGAACAACAAACAGACATGGCCAACGAAAACGAGAATGAGAATGAAAACATAGTCGAGCCACCACTTCAACATCCGGTCCGTACCTTAAGGGTATACAACACCTAATCTAAATGGGACAACCTCAAGTATTACTAGACCTAGGGTAGAAGCTAATAATTTTGAGATTAAACCCGCAATTATTCAAATGCTCTCTACCTCAATCCAATATGGGGGTTTGCCTAGTGAAGATCCTAATGCTCACATTACCAATTTTCTGGAAATTTGCGACACATTCAAGCAAAACGGTGTTTCTGAAGATGCAATCAAATTAAGACTTTTCCCATTCACTCTTAGAGGTAAAGCAAGGTCCTGGCTACAATCGTGTCCCGCTGGGAGTTTTACAACATGGGATGAATTAGCTCAAAAATTCCTAGCTAAATTCTTTCCATCCTCAAAAACCACCAAGTTGCGCAATGAGATAATGAAATTTGTTCATCATGATCAAGAGAGCTTGTATGAAGCTTGGGAAAGATTCAAGGACTTGTTAAGAAAGTGCCCACATCACAGTTTGCCCAAGTGGTTACAGGTACAAACTTTCTATAATGCATTATCTCCTAACATCAAAATTACTTTAGATGCAGCTGCAGGTGGATCTTTTGAAAAGAAAGGGATTGATGAGGCATATGAGTTGATAGAAGAGATGGCAAGCAACAGCCATTACCAAAACAATTCCGAAAGAAGAAGAACCGCAGGAGTCTATGAAATAGACGCCATTACAGCACTTAATGCCAAGGTAGATAACATGGTAAGGAAATTGGACATGTTAACTACTAATCCTGTGAATGTTGTTATGCAAATTTGTGATAGATGCAATGGACAACATGGAATTGGGGAATGCATCATGGACTCCTTAAATCCACAAACTTTGGAGCAAGTGAACTATGTGATGAATCAAGGAAGAAAGAATTACCCTTATTCAAATTCATATGATAACAGGTTAAGGAATCATCCTAACCTATCCTATGGTAATCCTAACAATGCCTTGAATACACCACCAGGGTTCCATCCTCCGAAAAAGAAATCTCATGATGATCTCCTTACTGCTCTTTCCAAATCACACATGGAGTTCATGAATGAAACTAGAGAGAACCATAAAATCCAGCAGGCTGCAATAAGAAATTTGGAGATTCAACTAGGGCAATTTGCAAACATGATGGCATCTCGACCTCAAGGTACGTTACCTAGCAATACTGAAAAGAATCCAAAAGAACAAGTGCAGGCTATCACCTTGAGGAGTGGCAAACAAATAGATGAACCACCAAGGAAAGAAAAAGAAGAAAAAGAATAGCCAAAGGTGCCTATCATTGACTTATAAGAACAAGAAAAGGTAAAACCCTATGTCCCCCCTGTTCCCTTTCCACAAAGATTAAAGAAAGCATAAGATGATAAGAGCTTCCTCAAGTTTCTGGATGTGTTTAAGAAGCTTCAAATCAATATTCCTTTTGCTGAAACTCTTGCTCAAATGCCTAGCTATGCTAAATTCCTAAAAGATATCTTGAGCAAGAAACGAAAAATTGATGATCAAGGAACGGTAATGTTAACTGAGGAGTGCAGTGCAATTATCCAAAACAAATTGCCTCCAAAGTTAAAAGATCCAGGAAGTTTTTCTATCCCTTGTAACATTGGTAATCTTGATTTTGAAAAAGCTTTGGTAGATTTAGGTGCTAGCATTAATCTTATGTCCTATGAAGTTTTTAAGATGCTAGGTATGGGAGAGCTCAAACCAACAAGGATGTCTTTGCAATTAGCAGATCGTTCAATTAAATATCCTAGAGGGATTGTAGAAGACGTGCTTGTAAAGGTAGGTACATTCATCTTTCCTGTTGATTTTGTTATTCTTGACATTGATGAAGACAGGGAAGGATCTCTAATCCTTGGAAGACCTTTTCTTGTAACTGCAAGAGCATTGATTGATGTTTATGAGGGTAAGTTGACTTTAAGAGTTGGACAGGAAGAGATTGTATTTGAAGTACTTAAATCTTGCAAACTTCCTATGGACTATGGAGATTGTTTTCTAATTGATGTTGTTGATGAATGTGTAGAAAACACTTTGCATATCGAAAATAACATTAACGAATCAAGCATCTTAAATGAAAAAGAAAAGGAACCACCTAAGCAAGAACTGAAACAACTTCCACCTCATTTAAAACATGCATTCTTAGGTGAGGACCATTCTTTTCCTGTTATTATTTCTTCTCACTTAACACTTGATCAGGAGGAAAGGTTGTTGCAGGTTCTACGAAGGCACAAGTAGGCTTTAGGGTGGTCTATCTCGGATCTACAAGGAATAAGTCCAAGTGTGTGCATGCATAAAATCTTGATGGAAGAAAACTACAAACCTTCAATCGAACACCGAAGGCGACTGAATCCAAACATAAAGGAGGTAGTCAAGGCTAAAATCATTAAACTTCTGGATGCCGGTATCATTTATCCGATTTCAGACAGTAATTGGGTAAGTCCTGTCCAAGTTATTCCAAAGAAGGGAGGTATGACTGTTATCTTTAATGAAAACAATGAATTAATTCCCACAAGAACAGTCACAGGTTGGCGTGTGTGCATAGATTACAGAAAACTAAATAAAGCAACACGCAAGGACCATTTTCCCCTTCCCTTTATTGATCAAATGCTTGAAAGACTTGCAGGTTATCCTTTTTATTGTTTCTTATATGGCTATTCAGGGTACTTTCAAATACCTATAGCTCCTGAGGATCAAGAGAAAACTACGTTCACTTGTCCTTATGGAACTTTTGCCTATAGGAGAATGCCTTTTGGGCTATGCAATGCCCCTGCAACCTTCCAAAGGTGCATGATGTCCATCTTTTCTGATATGGTAGAAAAATTTATTGAAATATTCATGGATGACTTTTCTGTGTTTGGTTATTCTTTCAATGCATGCCTTCATAATTTATCTTTAGTAATGCAACGATGTGAAGACACTAACCTTGTGTTAAATTGGGAAAAATGTCACTTCATGGTTAGTGAAGGTATTGTCTTAGGGCATAAAATCTCTCAAAAAGGGATTGAAGTCGACAAGGCCAAAATTGAGGTAATTGAAAAACTACCTCCTCCTAACACAGTGAAAGGTATAAGAAGTTTTCTTGGGCATGCAGGGTTTTAGGGGAGATTCATAAAGGACTTCTCAAAAATCACTAAACCTCTTTGCAATCTATTAGTTAAAGATGTTCCTTTCGATTTTGACAAAGAGTGTTTAGATGCTTTTAACAGGTTGAAGAAGGAGTTAATCTCAGCCCCGATCATCACTACACCAGATTGGACTTTACCCTTTGAACTCATGTGTGATGCTAGTGATCATGCTGTAGGAGCTGTTCTTGGACAAAGAAAAGACAAGAAGTTGCATGTTATTTATTATGCAAGTCGCACATTAAATGATGCGCAACTAAACTATGCAACTACGAAAAAAGAATTGCTAGCTATTGTTTTTGCTTTTGACAAATTCAGGGCATATCTAATTGGAGCTAAAACAATAGTCTACACAGATCACTCAGCCATCAAATACTTGCTGGAAAAGAAAGATGCAAAGCCGAGACTCATTCGTTGGGTACTTCTATTGCAAGAATTTGACTTAGAAATTCGCGACAAAAAGGGGACCGAGAACCTCGTTGCTGACCATCTTTCCAGGCTTGAATTGGGGGAAGAAGATACAAGCGAGCTACAAATCAATGAAAGCTTTCCCCATGAGCAACTTCTTCTAGTAGCAAATGCTCAAACCCCCTGGTACGCTGACATAGTTAATTATCTTGTTTGCAAAATTCCTCCTCCCAATTTTTCTTACCAACAAAGAAAAAATTTTTTTCATGATATCAAATTCTACTATTGGGAGGAGCCATTTTTGTTCAAGTATTGCAGTGATCAGCTATTCAGGAGATGTATACCGGAAACTGAAATAGAAAGTGTCCTTAAATTCTGCCATTCAATGGAATGTGGAGGTCACTTTGGAGCAAGCAAAACAGCTGCGCGTATACTAGAAAGTGGTTTGTATTGGCCTAATCTTTTTGAAGATGCTTATAACTATGTTCGTCTTTGTGATCGTTGTCAAAGGTTAGGTAACATTTCGAAGAGACATGAGATGCCCTTAAATAGCATCCTTGAAGTCGAAATCTTCGACGTATGGGGTCTGGACTTCATGGGACCTTTTCCACCATCATATTCAAATCAATACATTCTAGTAGCAGTGGATTATGTGTCAAAGTGGGCAGAGGCTGTTGCTCTTCCAAATAACGATGCCAAAAGTGTGATGAGCTTCATCAAGAAAAACATTTTTACAAGGCATGGCACTCCTAGAGCAATAATCACAGACGGAGGTAAGCATTTTTACAATAAATATTTAGATTCCCTTCTTGCAAAATATGGTGTCACTCATCGTGTAGGTACTCCATATCATCCTCAAACAAGTGGACAAGTAGAGGTCACTAACAGAGAAATTAAAAAGATCCTCGAAACCACTGTTGGACAATCAAGAAAGGATTGGTCCAAAAAGCTAGACGATGCTCTATGGGCCTACAGAACGGCATTCAAAATGCCTATAGGTATGTCTCCATATCGCATGGTGTATGGTAAGGCTTGTCATCTTCTTGTAGAGTTAGAACATAAGGCGTTTTGGGCCATTCAATTTCTTAACTTTAATGCCAAAGAAGTGGGACAAAAGCGCTTGTTACAGCTAAACATGATAGATGAATTGCGCCTCCATGCTTATGAAAATGCTAAAATATACAAAGATCGCACTAAACAATGGCACGATAAGCGCATTATCATGAGGGATCTAAAGGTAGGCCAGTAGGTGTTGCTCTATAACTCTAGGCTCCGGTTATTCCCTGGTAAGTTGCGCTCTAGATGGTCTGGACCATTCACAATCAAGAATATCTTTCCTCATGGCGCGATTGAAATAGTGGATGGTAAGTCAAATCGAAGTTTCAAGGTAAATACTCAACGTCTGAGAAGCTATCATAATGACAACTTTGAACCCATCAAGAGTACAATGGGTCTTGCTTAGCCTAAACTAGGCTAAGTGCGTCGAACTTAACGACGTTAAACAAAAGTGCTTGTGGGAGACAACCCATCTAATTTTCTTGCTAAATTTTCGTTCAATTTATTTGTTTTTATTTTCTGTTTTATTTGTCAAATTCCCAAATTTTCTCCATAAATGTTCTTTTGTTTTAGTTAGAGTTTTTTTGTAGGAAAAAGTGAAAATCCAGAGTAAAGCACACCCAGCCCGTGCCATGGGGTTAGGAGCCAGCACGCCCGTGCGTTTTTCAAGGGTACTGACACTTGAGAGTTAAAGAAGAGCACACCCTGGGCGTGCCCAGCAGCACACCCGTGCCGTAGAAATAGGGGGAAAGGTCACTTGAAAGGCAGGGACAAGCACGCCCAAGCCGTGCTCGATAGCACGCCCGTGCTGTTCACAGGCATTTTTCCATTTTGAGAGGCAGAGAAGAGCACGCCCCAGCCGTGCTCCTTAGCACGCCCGTGCTACCAGCACAAAAATCTTAAGCCCAAAGGTCAGAGAGAAGCACGCCCAAGGCGTGCTTATCAACACGCCCGTACAAGGTACGCTTCTTCTTTTGTTTTGTAGGTCAGAGGAAAGCACGCCCAGGCAGTGCCACGATCAGACCCACTCATTAATTGGCGCCCCTATTTAAAGAACACGCCTTCAACTCCTCTCTTTTCCATCTCGCACGCCCTAGCCGTCATCCTTCTCTCTCAAATTTTCTCTTTTCTTCTCCCTTTTCTCTCAAATCAAACACTCTCCACCCAAAATCTTCATATAATCAACTCCAACAATGCCCCCTAGATATAAACGCAGTAGACCCGCATCCTCCGTTGCTGCTCGAAAGCGTTCAACTACGCGATCCTCCACGGCTCCTCAACCTCCTTCACCTCCTGCACTTCCATTCGAGTTTGCCTCATCCGAGCAACAAGAAAGGTACACAAAACTATCTCTTCGGCCTATTTTACCGAATAAATTTATTGATGAGGCTGCTTTAGCACAAGTGGGTCTTAGAGATATTGTGTTAGAACCACTTAAGAGAATAGGGTGGGGGGAATTTCTTGGTATGAAGGATCTAGTTTATGCACCTCTTACTCTAGAATTTTTGAGTTCCTATTCCTCTTTTATTCGGTTTTTACCTACATCTCCACCGAGCAAGATTCGATTTAGGCTTTTTAGCCAGGATTTTGAACTGTCTGTGAATGAGATTAGCCAAATTTTCAGGTTTCCCACAGAAAATAGTCAAATACAAGTGCCTAGTGATTTTAATGCATATAATACATGGCAAGAATTTACCGGTAAAGTAAATTATAATCCTAGATATTCAAAGGCATCCAAATTGAGAAAACCTTCCTTGCGATACATTCACAAATTTTTGTCAAATACCATATTTGGAAGGAGTGAGAGCGACGGGGTGTTAAGTTTGAATGAATTATATTTTTTGTGGGTTATTGAAAATGGGGTTTTGTTGAATGTTGGATATTGGCTCTGCCAGAGATTTGCAAGGGTGGCTAGAGCCGACAAAGGGGCTATAATGATGGGGTGTTTTGTGACCCGCATTGCTAGATATTTACAGGTTTGGCAACCACCTAGATCAGTACATGAGAGTGTTGGAGGGGGACGGGGTACCCGACTGGATTTAGATGTTATGATCCACATGAAACTGATTGAAAAAGTCGGGGATGCATATCGAGTAGTGGGTGCTCCAGAGGTCAATCCTGATGATGCGCGAGCAGAGGCAGCAGGTGGTGCTAACATGGAGGAGGACAACCCTCCCCCTTTTACCTCTTCTTTTGGTGCAGGTACATCCGGTGCTGGTCCATCGTTCCAAGGCACATCCAACATGTCAAATGATGAAGTCCTTGCAAGAATGATGTCTCGAATGGACCTTTTTGACACACGCCTTAACGGGATGGAAACGATGATCGCAGACCGTTTCCAGTCCATTCAAATTATGAACGGCAGTCTTGATTCTAGGATGGATACCATGCAAGGCCAACTCTAGACCATCCTCCAGCTTCTGCAGCCACCCCCACCACCGGAGAATTGACGGATTTCTCACTTATCTTTTGTTTTGTTTATGTTTATTTTTGTTCTAATACATTGTCTTGGTTGCTTTCATTTTAATTTGTTTGTTATTTGAATTTTTTTTTTTTTTTTAACTTCTTAGTAGTTTTTGTTCTTAATGTTTAGTTGCTCTTTTAGCTAAGACACATTCCACAACCATTCTATTGTATTGTTCAATACAATGTTGGTAAGGTTTCTTCTTCTCTCTTACTGCTTTCCTTTTAGTAATGCAATAAGTTTGGGGAATTTATACACATTGGGGACAATGTGATTGATTGAATTGGGGGAAGGGAATTTTAGCTAAAAATTTTTATTTTTGCTTAACATGTTTGGAATGATTACAAGTAAGCTTGAAGGTTCTCATGTCTAGCAATAAGTGTTAAATATAGTTGATTCTCAATTCCAGCATATTTAAGCTCTGAATTTGAAATTTTGACTCAATCATGTTCATTGATCTAAACTATTTGTTTCTAGATTTTTTTTAAACACTGATTTTTATGAAAGTTATGATGTATAAGTTTGTTTCACTCTAAAGTTATTTAAACCTTGCCGTTCCTAGAACAAAAATTAGAATTTCCTTCGAGGCGAAAAATTTAAATGTTTACTTTTTGAAAGAGATGATTTAGGCAATTTTTGTTGAAACCTATATTTAGCCTAGACCACCTAACTTAAAAATATGACCCTCGAAACCAACTTTGAAGCCTTAAACCGTAAAATTTTCTTCTTCACCGTAAATAAACCGAGCCCTTAAAGCCAAATTCAAATTTCCTACCCTAAGTACAAAGGATTGTATGATTGAAAGATTCGACTTTTAATTAGAATATAGCAACAAAAGAGGGAGAATTTATCAATTAATACTAGCAAATAAAGAAAAGAAGAAAGAATCAAGAAAGAGGCACATGAAAAGCAATCAAAAGAATTCAAGAAGAAAGGAAAAAAAAGCAAGGAAGAAAAGTGCCAAAATATTAAGAAAAGACCTTGCCCAAGATGCCTCTAGCTAGTAAGAAAGTTTCAAAACAGACACTCCCTAGAACTAGTAAAAGTTTAATTAAAATAGAATCTTGAATATTATACATTCTTTTTTTACTCTTTGATTACCTTTTATCCCTTTCTTTGATTAAGCAAAATTTGCACCAAGAAAGCCCCATTACAACCCAAAATAAAGACCTTTTGATCTTTTAATCGTATGCATTTAAATCGTGGAGAAAGGATGACTAATTCTGCATATGGGAATGCCACTTTTGCACTATCAATTGTCTTATTTTTAAAAGGTTGAAAATTCTTTAGATGATTCATGTCCTATCTATCATAAATTGAATAAGTATTAGTGTTGACAATCTCTTTAAACTTTTATTTTACTCAATGAACGTGCTTCATTCAAGAATAAAAGTCAAGCTTAAGTATGAATAGCATGGAGAACGATTGAGTTTATTCACTTGTTCACTAATCATGATATCTTGAAAGTTTATTGAGATCATCTCCAACCATGGTAAGCTAGTGTCGTCAAATTATTTTTCCTGCTTGAGAACAAGCAATGATTTAAGTTTGGGCAATTTTGATAGGTGTTAATTTCATAGTATTTTTAATATAGTTTTTATTAAAATTTCAGTAAGTTTTTGTTACTTTAATTTGATTTTAATTCACTTCTAGTATAATTGTGTTCAAAGCTTCCTTGATTTTTAGTCCGCTTGATCTAAGAGAAAATTGTAGGAATTTGGCGCAGAAAAAGGACTTTACAATGCAAGACACTTAGCTTCTAGCACGCCCAGGCCGTGCTAGAAGGCACAACCATGCTAGAAGCTAAGGAAACCAAAGGAGAGACAAAAGAAAGCACGACCAGGGTGGTGTCAAAAGGCACAGCCGTGCTAGAATGGGACCGAGGCGTGTCAAGCCTAGCACGCCCATGGCAATTCTAAGCAGACTTCCAGAAGAAAGCACGCCCTGCCTGTGCTTGGTAGCATGCCCGTGCCTCAGGAAATCATTAGCCCGTGCTGCCTAGCACACCCCGTGCTTCACTAGCCAGACTTCCAGACTAAAGCACGCCCTACCTGTGCTTGGAAGCATGCCCGTGCTGCACAGGCGGAACCAGCATGAACTAGATACGCAAATCAAGCTTTTTATCACATGGGCTAACCTCGGGGAGTTTCCTAAACACACTAAACAAGACCTAGACTTATTTTGGGAGAAAAAGGAGTCCTAATCAAGAGGAAATCAAAAGCCTAAACAGTCATGATCTCCTACAAAGGATTTTGCACTAAATAAGGATTCTATTTCCTAAAAGGAATCAGACTCACCTCCAGGAGCTCTATATAAAGAGGGAAACTTCTCATTGCTAGGGAGCTCGTTTTTGTGCAATTCTTTACATAATTCTCTCTCTCTATAAGACTTCAAGCATCTAAGAATTGTGCCAAGAATCAAGGAAGCCATCCACATAGTTGTGATACAGTTTTTATTCTAAACTCTTCATCTTGTTTCTTTCTTTTATTATTGTCTTTAAATATGATGAATGATTCAAGTATGATTGAGTTTAATTTAATTAATATGTCCAACTAAACTCTTATACTAGGGATTTGATGTAATTTAATTCGATTCCAGTTTATAATATTAGATTTGTTTTTCTTTGTTCTCGTTATAAATTATTATTGTGCTTAATGCTTCTAGGCAGAAAATTTCCCTTGGATTGAGTTATTTCAATAATCACATTCGGGAGAAGGGTTATTGATATGAAAAAGATAATAATTTACTTGAGAATAATAACTTGATGCGGAAGCTATATGGTTTGACTCAAGGGGGGTTTTCATAAGTTAATAAATTATTAAGTTGTGAACTCACAAAACAACCATAAAACCTAATGATCTGATTTATGTTTAATTTCACTATTAAAAGATAGGTAACTAAACTGGATTAGAATAGCTAACAATAAATCGGGAGAGCTTGTTAGTAACTTTAGGGTTGTTTCTCCTACTTGAACAATTAAAGTTGATTAATGAACTAATAGAATAAGCTGGATAGAATTAAGTGAAATCAAATTCCCTAGTAGCTTAATTCTCTGATTTCTTTTCACCTGAATTTTGTGTTTGATCTCTTCTGTTTTTACTTTAAAGTTTATTTACCTTATAGCAATTCTCTCTTATCATCGTCTAAATAATAATAGGTTAACATAATTTTGGTAATTGATAAACAATCCCTGTGGATACGATACTCTCTTACTCTATATTACTTGTTGCGATTTCGTACACTTGCGAAAACCGCTGTCAACTGGACTGTTATTTTCAAGAATGCACCTTCGAGGGAGTCAGATGGACTTGCACCTGGTGGTAAATAGAGCTAGTCACAATTTCTTTTTACATGCTTGATATGCCCCTATGCGGCTTGACCATGTTAGTGGCTTATTAGCCCAGCTGAGTAGCTAGACAATACGATCATCATCAGGTTGTCCTAAATTACACGTCGTTCGAGGGCAGCCTTTTCACACAGTAATTTCTTTCTCGCTTTATTTCCACTTGGCCTAGTCGCACGATTGTACCCATTTCTGATGTGGCTAATACTTCCGTTTCAGACTTGTACCGTTCTTGGCTGCAGGCTTACTCTGGGGTCAGTGTTGATTTGGAATCGGTTAATTTGTTGACGGCTAGATTTCTTTTAGGACTTGGCATGTAGATGCCTCTATCATTCTTTCTATTGAAATGTACTAGACAATTGTTGACAGTGCAATTATATGAATGCATGCACTTATTATGAATGAAATGTCTTCTTGCTTAAGATGCTTGATATATTTCCTGCTATTCTATTACATCAAAGTAAATTCACAACATTTGTATAGCAATATAAACTTAGTATAACACGCTTTAAAGTTAATAAGAACACAAAAGGTGAATTTATTAATTGGGATTTGCCATAAACGTTTTAAGTCATACAGAAAATTTCTTCAGTCTGACAGGTTCGATAAATTCATTGCCTTGCATGTCTGACAACTTCACTACACCTTTAGAAAACATTCTCTTAGTCAGAAATTGGCCTTCCCAGTTAGGCTTGAACTTTTCCCTTGGGTCTTGAGTGTTTGGCCACATTTGTTTCAGAACCAAATCTGCTACTCTTAGTAGCTTTTGATGAACTCTTTTGTTGAAATGCTTAGTTATCCTCCTTTTATACAATTGATCCATGAATCGGGCATTAAGCCTCTTTCCATCTAGGAGTGCTAATTCTTGATAGTGATCTTCTACCCATTGACATTCTAAAATCTTGGATTCCATCATTATGCACAAGGACTACACTTCTACTTCCGTTGGTAGTACAACAACCATTCTGTAAACTAGAGAATAAGGGTTGCCCAGTTGCAGATTTGGTTGTGATCTTGTAACCCCATAAAGCATACTGTAGCTTGCTTGCCCAATCCGATGATTTTCTGCCATCTTTCTTAATATCTTCTTGATGTTTTTATTCATAGCTTCCACTGCCCCATTAGCTTGTGGTCTATAAGATTTATAATGTTCACTTCCATACTTTGCTTGGAACTAAACTGCATTGTCTGCCACAACATGATGGGGGATTCCATATATATTGATCAGGTTCTTTTCAATGAATTTGGCCATTTGCTTGGCGTTGATGTTTTGAAAGATTCTGCTTTGACCCATCTTGAGAAATTGTAACAGACTGATTTTTCTTTTATTGTCGGTAATAGTGATTTACCGGTCTGTGAATAGTACCATCGGTCTGTGAATAGTACCAGCGGTCCGGGACTTGGTATTATTTTAGTCCGGAAAAATTACTATGCATAGTTAATATTTTATTTACTATTTTTGGAGCATGTTTGCATGATTTAGGTGGGTAGAAAATATTTAATGAATATTTTTGGAGAGTTTATGTATTAAATGCATAATATTTCTAGTGTGGTATACTAGAGGAATTATTTTAATGGAGTTAATTTAATTAATTGGTGGAGTTAAATAATAAGTAGAAGAGAATTATTTGAGGAATATTTAGAGCCATTGGATGAGATTATTTAGGACTTGATCTTAGCCACACATTTGGCATGATTTTAGGAAGTCAAATTTGACTTTGGCACTTAAAGTAACACCACAACATTTTTTTTCTTTCTTCTCTTCTCTTCTCCACGCCATTTCCATCTTCTTTCTTCTTCTTTCATTTTCTTCATTTTCTTACCTCCAAATTTACCACCAAACTACCTAATTAAACCATAGAATAGGACTTAATGCTTAAGAATTAAGGAGTAGAAGTTGAGATTGGTGATTAAAAGCAAAGAGAAGTGAAGTTACCATTGAAGCAAGTAAGTTGTGGTTTTTGAGTTTTGTGAATTGTTAAGTAGAATTCATGGTTTAGACATGTTATTGATGCATTAAATCATGCTCCAACTATTTCTTTTGTCAAGTTTTGCTTGTAATGTTGATTTTTCATGCTTTGAAGAGGTTGGAGAACCATCCTCAAAGGGTAAAGAGAAAGCCAAGGAGTAAGGCTTTCCAAGCTTATTCAAGCTTGTTAATAAGGTTAGTGCAATCATAATTTCACTTGTTTAAGTTGTTTTTACATGGTTAGGGTTTTGAATATATTTTGGGAACTTTGTATGTTTTGGTTAAATTGCTGAATTTTAATGTGAGATGTGTTCTGCCGTGGGATTGGAACTCGTTTTTGACCCCTTTATACTTCCCATTTGTTTCTGACTTCTTCATGAAAGTTGTAGCTCTATTTCTTAGCTTTCCAAAACATATTCTTATGTCTAATTCCAATACTTGTAGCTCAACTTATGATTTAAATACCAAAACTGGTTCTGTTATGATGTCTTACCTGTCTATCCGAAATGATTGTCCATTTTGACCACTCAAATGGCAAAATAACGTTTTATGTTCTTCATAAAAGTTATAGCTTTACTTCGTATCTTTCCAACCCATCCTCTTTTGTCCAAATTGGATATACATAGCTCAACTTATGGCTAAAACACCCAAACTGACTCTGTTGTGTCGGGCCACATGAATTACTAAATTGAGTGCCCATTTTGACCACTATAATGACAAGATTAGGTTCTGAGTTCTTCATAAAAGTTGTTTCCTTGTGTCTTGAGAATTCTCTCGTTCTAGATTGGTTTCATTGGAGTGTTTGGTGAAGTAGGAATTCAAGAAACATTGGACTTGGTTCTGCTGAATCAGGTCTGATCTGTTGGTCTGTGTTCTGAGCTTTTGTTTGCTATCTTACTCTTTGATCTGGGCTGTGGTTTCTTCTGAACATTTGTAGCATTTTGTCTTACATTTCTAATGAATCTAATTTCATTCAATTTGGAGACCCATAACTCAAATTATGTGTTAAAAACCCAGCAAAGGTCAAGTTTATGAAAATGCTGAAAAGTTCTTGATTTATGTACTTTTATACTATATTAAGTATATCTATATCTATAGTGTTTTGAATAAAAATTTTGAACTGATGAGTACTAAATGAAGAGGTTTTGATTAAGAATTATTGCTTTTGTGAAAGAATGATTTTGATTTGGGCTCTACTATGCATGATTGAGACGTGGTATGATGAGATGGATTTTCTTATTGTGAAGCTATGATCATATGCTAGGGTTATCAGCCCATATAAATAGGCGGACGCGCTTATTTGTGTGATGGGGTGGTGCTTTCATAGGCCACGGTGGTGCTTTCATAGGCCACGATTGTGTGATGGGGGTGGTGCTTTCATAGGCCACGGTGGTGCTTTCATAGGCCACGAGTATGTGATGGGGGTGGCGCTAACATAGGCCACGATCAAATCTGCTTATGTTCATTCTGCATGAGTATGAGCCTTAACGGAAAATGAAATTTTATTATTGCTATAAAAGAATAAAGACATATTTGTATTTATAATCTTCTCATTGCTTTCAAAGTTTAAGTTTTGCCTTGGCTATTATTGTTAATTAAATTGTTGGTTATTTAGCACCACTGAGTCTTCCACTCAGCGCGTTGATTTTTATCACGCGCAGGTTAGGAGCGGAGGGTGTTCTTCATGACCAGAGGACGAGCATCAGAGTAGATATCACATTTTGGGTAGGATATTTTGTAAATGGTGATTTTTTGGCATGTATATAAATATTGGGTTGTGAAGGTTGGATATAATAAGTTGATAATGTATTAAGAGTTATGATTATTTAAGGAAATAACATCTTACTATATTTTTGGTGTATGATGATTATAGGTTCCTTGAAAAGAATGTGTTTCGAATATTATGCATATGTTGATGGATATTTAGAAGTGCTTGTGGTATGTTGTGTTGAATTGGAGTTTTGGGGGTTTGGAGAAAATTGGAAGTGTGTATATTTTCTTTGTGTGGCAAGTTAATTTTTAGGGGAAACTCTTGCGAAATTTTCGTAGGAATTTCCTTAAACATTATTTTTGTAAAAAAAAACAAAATGTTAATTACTTGCCTCCTTATGAAAACTTAACCACTTCTAATTTGTGATCTAGCTTTAATAAGTGACATAAGATGGTGCTCTGGCACCGATTGTGGCATCCACCGTCTGGTTCTCCGGGATTGGTCAGTGGGTGTTACAGAAATAGTCAATCGCAACCACTATAAACTTTTGCCCATTAGATGCAGGAGGTGAAATCTTGCCAATGATATCTATTCCCTAAGCTACAAATGGCTATGGCAAAATAGAAGGATGTAATTCTGAAGGTGGAATGTGACTCAAATCTCCGTGAATTTGACATCTGAAGTACCTTTTCACGAAAGAAATACAATATCTTTCCATTGTCGACCAAAAGAATCCCTGTCCGAGAATTTTCTTAGCTAGCGCTTTTTCATTTATGTGGGTGTCGTAAACCCCTGCATGGATCTGTTCCATAATCCCTTCAACTTCTTTCTTTAATACACATCTTAACAATACCCCATCTACCATTCTTTTGTACAACTGACCGTCTAAGACTGCGAATTGTAATGACAAACGTTGTATAGCTCTTCTGTCATCTTTAGTAGCTGAATCTGGATAAAACCTTTTAGTCATCCACTGTAGGACATCATGAAACCATGGCTGTCCTTCTTCCTCAATATCCATAACCCTTTCACTTTTATAACACGGGAAGCTACCCGAAGACATCATAAATGGTTTCTTAGGCATAACTGAAATCTCTTCCCATGTTGACACTAAATTAGCCAAGGCATCTGGTACTTGGTTCTTCACTCTGCTTGTGTGTGTGAAGGTCACTCTCCTGAAGTTCTCAATAACAATGCGCAAGTAGTCAATGTACGGTTTCAGCCAATCATATCATGTCATGAAATAATGCAGTTGCCATCCATTGGTAAGTAGCCCTAGTGTTCTTTAAGCCAAACGCATCACTTGGTAGTAGAAAGTACCAAACTCCGTCACAAATGTTGTCTTGACATTGTCCAATAATGCCATGATAATCTAGTTATACCTTGCAAACCCATCCATAATAGAGTAGCATCCCATCATTTATGCGTATATCAATCAAGATATCAATATGAGGGAGAGGAAAATCATCCTTTGGTGATGCTTTGTTCAGATCCCTATAGTCCACACACTTTCTGAACCTACCATCTTTCTTAAGAATTGGGACTATGTTTGCCAACCATTTTGGACAGTGAACCACTTCAAGAAATTCTGCGTCTATCTGCTTAATCACTTCCTCTTTAATCTTCTTGGCCCATTCTAGTCTTAGTCTTCTTCTCTTCTATTTTACTGGCTTGGCTCTAGGATACAGAGGAATTGTGTGCTCGGCTATAGACTTGTCTATCCCTGGCATATCTTCATAGCTCCATGTGAAGGCTTCCTTTTTGTCCATGAGTAGGCTTTGAAATTTTGTGTTTAGCTGGTATTAGGTTTGGCACAATTAATAAAATTCATGGATTATCTTTTGTGCCAATATTAAATTCAAGCATGCATGATGAGTTAATGTTAAATATGTGCATGTGCTTATCTACTTGATGAATGGAACCATCAGGAAAGACATCAAACAAGTAAGCAAAATTAAAGTTCATTTCATTGAAAAGCATAGATAGTTCATTACAATCAGATTCATCTCTAACAGAAATAGTCACATCGGAAGAGGCTTCATCTTCCTCAAAGCTTTCCTCGATACAAGCCCTTATTGCTTTTAGAACTTACTCAGCAGGGTCGTCCTCCTCATTGCTGGTGCTTGCTTTCTTTCTATTGTCTTCCTCCTCCTTCACTTAGGTAGCTTGTCCCTCTTCTTATTATTCTTTCTTTTCGTTCTCTTAGGCCCTTGTGGCCCTTCCACCCCCTCTTTCTCGGGTTCCTTTTCTTCATCTTTCTGCTCTTTCTCTTCCTCGGACTTTGGTTCCTTGGGCTCTATCGCTAAGATGTCAATCACATCTGCAAAGATTTCAAGATTTTGGATACGTCTTCCCTTTGTGCTCAAAAGGTGGCAAACAGGGAGAGGAATGCTCACTCGAACGGACGAATCATCCATCCATGTCCAACCAGTCGTATGTATTCTGTAGTGTGCTTCCAATTTTATACCCTAGGCCCATGCGGTTTCTCTAAGTGTGGATTTCAAGTAGCTCTATAATGCCTTGTTAGTCCTTTCCAAGCCCTTTCCTTTCTTTATAATTCATCCTTTTCATGATGTTGGAGACACTGGGCCCTATGTCAGTGCTAAGTATAGCAATCTGAAAATCAGTCCATGGGAGGATTACTTACTTATCCACATTTAGCGTAGCTACGCTTCTCTCATTAACAGCAGGTATGGTGATGACTTCACCATTGAATGGAAACTTGATCTTCTGGTGTAATGTTGATGGTACTCCTCCCAATGAATGATACCATGGGAGCCCCAAGAGTAGGGCAAATGTTGGGGGAATATCAATAACGATAAACTCAGTCTCCTTTTCTATTAACACCACCTTGACCATTGTCTTGAAAATACCCTCAACCTGCCTCTTGGAGTCATCGTATGCTCTAATCACAACATCTGAGGGTTCCAAATCAGACAGTACCAGCTTGAACTTGGAACGCAGCTTCAAAGGACACACATTCAGGGCTGACCCATAATCGATCATCACATTACCAGTAACTCTCCCTCTGAACTCAATTTTATGAATAGTGCTTTGCTATGATTCCTTCCTTCAGGAGGAAGTTCATCATCTGAAAAGGTGATAGTGAGGGGATTGTGTTGAACTAACCCTACAAAATCGGCCGAAGAGATGGATGATGAAATAGGAATCTCCACCATCGTTTTCAGCAAGGCTTCACGGTGTTTCTTTGACGATACTAATAGGTCCCACATGCTTACATTTGCATGGGTTCTCTTCATTTGTTTAATCAAAGCATCATCTTTAGTTTTTATTTTTGGCACACCCGATGAAATTGCCTTTTCCTTTTCTTCCCAAGGCTTGATCATATCTAGCTGATAGATCCGACCACTTCGGGTCATCTGGCTTACAGTTCTCACTTCTTCTTCCTCCTCCCTACTCCATACATCCAAAGTAACGGGATGTACAACTACCTCATTGTCACTTCCAATCCAAGGTTCTTCACTTTGATCCATCCATTCTTTATCAGTGTCCCACACATTCATCGCTATAACATAGATCTGTTCCAAATTATCTCCTTCTCTCTTTCCTCCTCCTCCTCCTCAAATTCAGCCATGACCGCCTCGGGAGTCTTACCAGACTCAACCATATACAAGCTTTTAGGAGGTGGCACTTTTCGAAAGTTAGGAAGTGGATTAGTCCTCGTGCTAGGCCTTGATTTTTCAGGATCAGTCACTTTACCATTATCTATTGGAATCTGGATCTCATGCCTTCAATGCAAACAGTTATCAGTACTATGGCCCTTGCTCTGATGGAAGTAAAAATAAGTATTTTGACCAAATTTCTTTGGTAGAATTGCTGGAGGAGGTCTCGGTGCAAGCGGTCATAACAGACCTGTTGATTTTACTTTCTCAAATACTCTAGAGAGAGGAGTGCCAAAATTGGAAAATATTCTAATTGGTACATTTGTAGCCCTCAGATCTAAAGTGGCAACTGTTGTGTTCTTGTTAATGCTTGGGGTTTTGGCTGACGAACTTGGCCCTTGAAACCTAGACTTTCTGAAACTTCTGGCATGATTCCCATTCTTCTTATCTTCTCTAATCTTATCCTCGATGGCAGTCCCCACCTAATATACTTATGAAAACTCAGTTAGTGGCATATAATACAACTTCTCACGGAAAATCAGCAAAGTCCCCTTGATAAATATCTTGATCTGCTCCTTGGTATTTGGATGGTTCCTCATCTGTGTGACTTTGGTTCTCCATCTAGCCATGTAATCTGTAAAGGTCTCGTCTTGCTTTTGCACAGTCATTTCCAAATCTCTCAAATTAACAATCATTTGGAGATTTTAAGCATATTCTTTGAGGAAAACCATGGTGAGATTGTTCTAATCTCTTCTTATCTTCTTCTCGAGATTTTAATACCAAGTTTGAGCAGACCCAGTTAAGGACATCGGGAACATTTTCAGAATTTCCTTTGACAGCAGACCCGCCAATTCCATGATTGACTTGTATTGCATGAGATGCACCTTTGGATCACCATTACCATCATACTTTGCCACTTTTGGCATCTTATAAGTCACAGGGATAGCTTGCTTCAATTCTAACTCCTCATCATCATCATCGTCGAGGTCGACATATTGGTCCATCCTTTTGGACATCATAAACATGTGCAGCTTCTCAAGCTTCTCATCTAACTTTTTAAATTTTTCTGAGATGACTGGCTAAGACTCAGCCTTCTTGGAAGACATCTTCTTATAGAACTCGTCATCCTGCCAAGTGTCATCAACGTGTTCCTTCCTTTCTAACTCACCCATTGGCTTCATCGTCGTCAATCACCACTTGCTCTTTACCCTTATCAGTCCGTAAGAGCTTTTCAAGGATTGCGACCACTATTTTCTCAATCATCTTCTCGATTTCAGAAATGAGAATGCTTGGTTCGGCCATTTTATTAGTAGAAGTTGAGGCTAGAACTTTAAATCTTTTTGAATTGGAGAGTGCTCAATTTCAAAGCGGGATCCCAAAGAACTAGAAGGTGCAGAATTAGGCAAATCAGAGGCGGTTGAAGGTTCTTCAACTCTAATCAACTGGCTATCTGCTCTTAACCAACTGACTACTTTCGATGCTTTTTCTTTATGTGAAGCTATCTCGATTGCACAAAATGAACGTTAGAAAACACGACATGATGCATGTATGCATTAATGCATGAGATGACATACAAGAATGCAATCATACATTCACAATATCGTGGGATGCCACTAATGCTATATTCCATCATGGCTTTATGGCGACTGCTCAAATCCAAAATCGGATAAAGGCTCTTAAGATCTGTTAGGAGCAAAATGTGCCCTACTTCGTAGCCAAATACTAATGACGACCTTATTGCTCTTTATTATTTATTTTTTTGTTTGCATCCCTTTCTTTTTGCTTTAAGTGTAATAGTACTTGAGCAGGGTTCTTTATTTATATACATTTGAGATTTTTTCTTTGCTTTTCATTATTTTTTCTTTTCTTTTTTGGTGTTAACAATATTTGGCTCGAAATAAACTCATTTCATTACTTTTCCAAAAGTGAAATTTTTACATTAATTATTCTTTTGAGGCCCTTACTAAATATTTACAACTCTTAAAACTCAATACTTAAGAGGTTTGATGAGGCTTTTCATCCTCTAGAGTGAAGTATCCAATTTCCACAAGGCAATTAGCGATATTGCGCATGAGCGTGAATCGTGCCTCCACACCTTTGAAGAGAGTTATAGCTTCCAATTGTGCTTGCTTTATTTCAAGTAAGAGTTGATGAGCCTCTTCTAATTGGTCTTCTTTTGTCAGAGTCGAGATTAGAGGAGCCTCCCTCTTAGACACTTGGGCTTCGGCCTTGTAGTAACTATTGGAAAGAGCTCTTTTAGCTCATTTTGCTTCCAACCTCTCTTAAGTTTTTCGCCCTTTTGCACTTTAAACGTCAGGATCGAGCCATGATAGAATATACCCTAATGGCTACCATAAACAAGTTAAATGATGCACGAATAAAGCACAATACAATCCTAGCAACTATATATAAACAAGGGAGGAACGGAAGTAAGGAAATGCATGACCTTTACCTTTATATCTCCCACACACGGTTCGAGGTTAGAGTCTCTTCTAAATCCCAGGACATATAGATTGGGCCCATAAACCATTATGGAATTATAGACTGATGCCTCTCGCATTTATTGAATGAA
Organism: Jatropha curcas; assembly: GCF_041381405.1. Lineage (NCBI taxonomy): Eukaryota > Viridiplantae > Streptophyta > Magnoliopsida > Malpighiales > Euphorbiaceae > Jatropha > Jatropha curcas. Next base: position 21,401,348 of record NC_143161.1, read on the forward strand.
TGCAATAATCATAAATTTATTAAGGTAAACCTAGAGGAAGGAATTAGGGTCAATTACATGGATTTAGGTCGGGTTTATTAAGTCTTGGGTTCCATAAGCGAGAATTGGTTGTTTCCTCCCTTTTGCTTTGGGTCTAAACAAAAGGTGATAATCGATTGTGTCAATTCTTTTGATCATATGGTACTTGACTTATGGGTGGTGTATATTAGGAGTGGATCACAACAGTCGAGCAGAGTGAAAGGATCACAACCCCCAATACCACCTTTAGGGTTTAGGGTAGAAAGGAGATAAAGAAGAGATAAATGCATGTAAGTACAAAAAGTAAACTCAATTTAAAGTTAATGACATTATTAAAGATTGTGAATAATTGGACAACTTTTGGAGTCAACTCATTTATTCGAATCCAAAACTGAAAACCAGAGATTCTATGTTCGATCCCCAGCGGAGTTGCCAGGCTGAGGACAACGTGGTTTTTCCTCCCAAAAAGTTGGAAAGAACCCGAATCGAATGGGCTTGGTTCATTTCATTTAGAAAATTGATTTTCTTTTATTAACTCATTCGTTATTCCTCGAAACATGGTTCTCTTACTATGGTAAAAATTTTATTTTGGAGTCGCCATCCTTATTAGAGATAATTCTCAAATTAGTTGATTCTTTGGAATCGACTAATCCGGTTTTAAGCCAGAGATGGGTTCGAGAGTTAGATATGAAATGGGAAGGTGTTAGGCATCCATTTTGCCTGGTTAAACCGACCTCCTCATTGACCAAGGATTCACAATTAATTAATAATGCAATTAACTAAATTTGAGATGTAAAATAATTTTAATGCAATTTTAGAAAACATGTCATTCACACAAATTATTGCAATCATGATAAGCATGAAATATAAGACATTAATGAAGAAAGAGGGAGGAGTAAAGAATTACAAACCAACCTCATCTTTACAATCTACCATTTCCCCTCCAAATTTCCCAAACCCTATCTAATTATTACAAACTAGCTCTTTAATGAGATCCATTAAGATCTCTTACATTTTGCAATAACCAATACAACACAATAAGAAATAATTATCCAACAAACAATCATAAAAACAAGAATGATAACCCAATACTCAAGACCATACATCTCATTCAACCAACAATCACACATTCATAAAAATGAAAAAATGATGCATGATTTAAGTAAGAACTTGGTAGATAAAGGGTTAGCATAATAATGAACATAAAGGGATAAAATTAAAGAGCATAAAATTAAATGATAGGAAATTAAAGTGCTTGAAATGCAAAGAATATTAATTAAAAGACGAGATATTAAATGGTTATCAAGATTTATGCTCATGATCTTGATGTTCATTCAAGAAGATGAACAAATTCATCAATCACAGCTCTCAACCTTGTTTTATTATTTATTTGATCCATTTGTGACCATATACGCATCCCAAATCCTTTAGGATTGGAGCTAGGCCATTGGATTTCCGAATAGGGACATTTATTGAGTTTTTTATACATTCAGAGCCTCTGAATCAAAAGGCCTTGCACCATAGGGAGCTATAGCGTGCGTCATAATGTGGCACATCCCACACATAGTGGCACAGGGCCTTTCCCAAATTAGGAAGGCTTCTGGCATGAACAAGGCAAAAACAGGGGAACTTGGGCTCATGTTGCACGAGACACAGGCCTATGGCGCACGCCACACATAGTGGCTTGCACCACTAGCTTAGGCCACACGCCATAGAGGCACATAAACCCCTTTATGGTTGATCCTAGGTTTCCTTCAACCAGACCCAGAATAGGTGCTTAAAACACTAAAAAGGGAAAGAAAAAGATAGAGAAACGAGTTTAAGGTTCTCAAAAATTATCTCTTGGGGATTCCATTGAAGATTGAATAGAAATGGATGAAGAAACCCAAACTCTTTGGTCGTTGATCCAATAATTTGAGATCGTAGATTAAAAGTGTGTTTTTGGGATTTCTAGTATATGCTTAAGTGTTTTTTTGATTGAAGAATCAATGAATCACAATCTTAGAACAACGGGAAACAATGGTTTCCTTTGATTTCTTAGATTGAGTTTTGAAATTTGAAGAGTTTCCTTAAGCAAACCAAAAGATCTTCCCTTTTGCTCACCCCCCCAAATGTCTATTTATAGACATTTGAGGATGGGGTGGCCCCCATGTAGGGCTGACGTGGCAAAAATGCTACTCTCATTCCCGCAACAGGATTGACCCACTTTTACTAAAATGGACTGGTGGCATATAAAACGAGATAGCATTTTGAAAAGTGTGTCGGACGAGCCTAAAGTACTTCCCGAGCCCAATTTCCTCGCAAAACGCTCGGTGACCCGAAAAGTAAAAATGCTTGAACACGTAGATAATCTCAGTCATAGACCATTGGTTCGAAAACCGGAGCAATAAAAAATCTTGATCCAATTTTTTACAAAAAAAAAATGTATCATCATTGAACCTTTTAGGGGCAAAATTTGAGCATCTACAAAGTGCTACTGCATGAAGAATAGTATGGCATAAACACAAGCTGGTAATTTTATTCTCGTAAACAATGGTCTTGCTATCAATTGGAGGCATTTAATAAACGACTCTACTAGGCCATTTTGTATATGAACGTGTGCTACAGGATGTTTAATAGTTATTCCAATTGATAAACAATATTCATTAAAAGTACGAGATGAGAATTATGTAGCATTATCCAGGTGAATAGATTTAATTGGATGATTTGGAAATTAAGCCCGTAATCAAATTATTTATGCAAGTAATCTCACAAATGCCAATTGTGAGATGATAATAAGCATACATGTGATCATTTTGAAGATACATCTATTAAAACCATAAAGTATCTATATTGTCCACTAGGTGGATCTATAGGTCCATAAATATCCCCATGGATACGTTTTAAAAATGCAAGTGATTCATTTCCAAACTAGGTTGGTGATGGTCTTATAATTAATTTGCTTTGATAGTAAGCAGCACAAGCAAAATCATCATTTGTAAGAATCTTCTAGTTCATTAAAGGATGAACTTATGAATTATTAATTATTCTTCTCATCATTATGGATCCGAGATGTCCCAATCGACATGCTAAAGTATAAAAATATTCAGATTAGTAAACTTCTGGTTTATAATAGAATGTGTCTCAATTGCACTAATTTTTGCAAAGTACAATACAAGCCAGAGGATAAAGTTGGTAGTTTTTCCAATACACATTTCTTTCCTGAGACATTACTAGTAATGTAAAGATATTCAACATCCATTTCATTTATCGTCTCTACATGGTATCCATTTTGGCGGATATCTCTGAAACTCAGTAAATTTCTTCGAGATTTGGAAGAAAACAATGCATTACGTAAAATAAATTTTTGTTCCCTCAGGTAGAAATAGGGTGGCTCTTCTGGAGCCTTCAATTAAATTTGCACTACCTAATATTGTATTAACTGGGTCTGTCAAAATGTATCTAACACGCAAATACGATTCGCCTCACACGCGAAATCAACAGGTCAGGGTTGAGGTTAAACAGGTTCGTGTCACAAACTGATCATCCATTTATGATACGAATATAAACGTGTTATGTCGTAGGTCGACACGTTGGTTAAGCGAGTAACCCATTTATTTAGGACTAATTTTAGTGTCAAATATAAATACTCCAACTAAAACCTATTTAAACTTTATTGTTGTATTAATTTTTTTATTTTAGTCATTAATCTTGAAAAATCTATGGGTTATTTTATCTATGAAAAATTATTTTTAAATATAATTTGAGTTAAGTAGGTTAAAATTTAAAAATATTATAAGCGGGTTAAGTAGGTCATATACAGGTTAACATGACCCACTTAACCTGTTTATGATATTATGCGAGTTACACGGGTTGTATATGGGTCAACACAACCCATTTAACCTGTTTATGATATTAGGCGGATTAAACGTGTCGTGTTTGTATCACATGTCTAATTTCCGTGTTGTGTTCATATCGATAAATTTAATATGATTATTAAATGGATCGTGTTCGTGTCGACCATAATCGTGTCCCATGTTAATTGAATCTATGTCGAACCTGACACGCCAACCTGTTTTGACATCCCTAGTATTAACATTCGCTTTTCCATAAGCAAATGAGCAAAATATTTTCTACTTTTCAATATAGTATGCGTAGTTGCGCTATCAATTAGACACATGTCTTCATCATTGAATTTTAACCCAAACAAAAAATTTGGAACATCCATATTATTTTTAAAGAAAGACGATACACAAAATGAGAAATATATAAAGTAAAACTGTATACAAAATGTAACATAATAAAATAAAACATATAAAATTATTTATATTACATGATAAAAAGTAAAATTTAAGAAACAACTCGACAATATTAAAGAGAGCTAAACAAACATAAAAGCATTTAAATAATTAACTAGCAATCTTACCACCAAATCAAATGATCAATCTTCCCATCAGAGCATTACAAAAAATCTGTCACATCCAGACGTGTTATATCAATCTCAGCATCATCAACATCTGAAAAAAAAAATTTATTTCTGCATTTTTGTCTTTCGTTTTTAATGATGCTTCATAAAGATCAATTAAATGTTTTAGAGTAAAATAGGTACGAGACTAATACCCCTTCGCACCACATATAAAGCACACGTCCTCTAAATTTTTATGACATTGCTTCTTGTTTCTCGTCTTTCTTTTTCCACTTCTAGTGGTGAGAATTTGAGGCATGAAAAGTGGAGGAAGTTTTTCCCAACATATCTTTATTAGTAATATTTTTTTCCACGCAGTTTTTATTGAGAGATTATTCTAAACATAATAGAATTATGCTCACTAATTAATTTAAAATCTTGTAGCCTTAAGTGCATCCGATCATATCTTGCTTTTGGAAGAACAACCGTTTTTTGATGATCATATCTTTCTTTTAGATTATTCCATAGGATAAGAGGATCCTTAACAATTAGATATTCAATTTCCAATCCTTCATCGAGGTGGTGACGAAGGAACTTTGGCGTAGTCTTGTTTGATGCTCCAAAATCCATGACAGATAATTCTTGCCCGAATATCAAGGGCCACAAATTCAAATTTTGCAAGACTTGCCATAGAGAAGAGAGAAGGAACTAAATTTATTTTACCTTAAAGTTATTTGAAACTAGATGCTCAAAATGGTAGAATCTCGTGGTGATAACGTGTTATAAAACTAAAAGATTAATATGAGAAATATGTGTAGAATAATAATATGGAAAGAAAATTGAAAGAAGACATTAAAGAATATTTCAGAAGAATTCCAATTTCATTTCTATTCAAGTATATCTCTTTATACAAAGCGCCTCTATTTATAGGCTCTCGATCATAAATATACATGTATAAGTTACAAAAATATAAATAAGATAATTAGTATTCATAACTATACAGTTTAAGTACTTTGAAAGTTACGGAATTTATGATATTGAATTTTAAAAAATAAATTTTATCCCAAAGAACATAGCTTATGGAGAAGATAAATAATTTCTTTAATAAACTTAATGGACATTCATTGTAGAATATAATATTTATAACAAAATACAAAATATGAGCGGTTAATATCTGGCTAAACTAAAGGAAGTAAATCTCGTTACTACTACTACTCTAATACCCTCACCAACCCTCTCCCCCCCCCCCCCCCCACACCCACAAGCTGAAGGTGATGAGGAATAAAGTTGAAGCTTGTCACGATATTGCTCAAATAACAAATGGGAAAGTGGTTTAGTAAAGATATCAACAATTTGATTAGTAGAAGAAATAAATCAAAATACTAATCGCACCCAGGCAACCTGTTCTCAAATGAACAGGAGCTAAAGGAATTTTAGACAATTTTCATAACATGCATGATGAACGCAGGGACATTTTAAATGGCGTCATAGGAAGTTGAAATTTATTTACAATTTTGGAGATAGTTCTAGCATTACAAAGACCTAGACGCATGTGCCATTCATCCATGGTTAGGCAATCCACAACACGTGCTTCCTTTATTGGACGTTGAAGTTTATACACACCATGCTCACAGGGTCCTTGAAGTAGAACCTTCTTAGTAGCTATCCTTAACAACAAAATAAAAGGGCCAAATTCAAAAAAACACAAATTATCAGTTGTGAATTTTTGGATAGAGTGTAAATTTTTAACAATTGATGGAACACAAAAAAAATATTTTTAAGCTTAAAAGAACCCGAGGAAGATGGAATAGATGTTATACCAATGTGAATTATCGAGACAATCTTGCCATTACCTACATGGAGCTAGTCCGTTCTAAGATATTCATTTGTAGTACTTAGAGCAAACATATTTGGAGTGACATGGCAGTTAGTTGCAATGTGCGAAAACCAGGAAACATGTGATGAATTTGGCATAAACAATTCCCTAGGAGCTCGTGGATGTCCATAGCAATGATAATTGGCCTATAGATTAAAAGAGGGTAATGGGCGATAAAAATTGAAATTATATCAATGACGACATTGATTTGCAGTATGATTACAAGACCACAAATTTGATAAGGTCCTCTAGGTCAAAAAAGTATTGTTGTGTCCTTGATATTGTCGACGAGCATTAGGATTGTAGCTAGGAGGTGATTTGGAGAGGAAAGAAGTGGTGAATTAGTATTATTGGATTTAAGAACAATAATTGCAGTAGGTGGTTCTTGTGCACTCTTGATAAGGATTTTGTGTGTAACTAATTGGCCATAAAGTTCATAGAAAGAAACAGGATCAGATTTACAATTCATTAAGCTGATTATGGAATGATACTCTGCACCAATATTGTGATAAATAATCGCTTAAATTCGATCGAAGAGATGGGATGACTCGGAGCTTACAATTCATCTACTAATACTTTAACTTTATGGAGATAATCACACACAAAGAGGTCATTTTTATTTAATTTTTACAATTCAATATGAATTTGTAATTGTCTGTTATTTGAAATAGAACCAAAAGCTTAAGATAAGGGCTTCCAAACGTCATAAAGGATGTTAAGCCAAAAATGTATGAAAAATTTTCTTCAATTACAGATGAAAAAAATCCAAGATAGTAACATTCAATCTTTTGAAACTAAGAATCATATTCAAGGTTAATAGAGGAGAAGGAAGTTTGAGTTGGTGATAGGTTTTGGTGAAGAGGGGTAAAGAACCATCAATAAATCCATGAAGTTTTTGATAATTTAAAAGAGGAATGAATTGCGTCTTCTAAGCAAGATAATTTTTTAGTCAATTTAATGGAAAAGGTATGAGAAGGAGTGTGAGAGGATGAAAGTGAGTTGGTAAGGAGGTTAACGGTGGATGTAATGTTGCAAGCGGACATCTTAAGATTAAAAAATGGGTTATGGCTCTTGTTAACTATCTGAATTGAGATTTGAGAGTATTTGAGAATTGTTCCCCCTTGGAGTAAATTTGGGATATGTATATTAGAGTCAAGATAAATCCTACTAGAATAAAGATTGTGAGAATCCTGCACCATCTGTTAGTTAGAGTTTATTTAGGAATGTAATATCCTTTAATATATTTATATCTTATTCTTTTATGTATTTTATTATAGTATATTATCAGTAGTCCCCCCGAAAAGTGTTGGTCATTTATGTCCAACAAATGTTTAAATTTGAATTGATGGACTTCTAAAATATGAGTTGTTTAAGCTTGAATGGATGGAATGCTTAAATCCGAACTAATGGACGATTTATGTCCGAATTTGAAAGACTGCTTAAGTCTGAAATTATATATGATTTATATCTGAACTAATGGACGATTTATGTTCAAATTGGACGACTGCTTAAGTCCGGAATGAGGGATGATTTATGTCCGAACTGATGAATGATTTATGTTTAAGTTCGAAATGATGCACGATTTATGTCCGAATTGGAAGGTTGCTTAAGTCCAAAATGATGGACAATTTATGTCCAAACTGGAGGATATTTAAGTTCGAATTGGAGGACTGCTTAAGTCTGAATTTGTTGGGGACTGCTCAAGTCTGAATTTATTGACCTCACTTTGCTTGTGCTACCTGTACTTTTATCATGATATAGAGAATAAAAGTTCAAGGCAACAAACTAATTAACAGAATTTCTTTATTTAATCAAATGTAGAGAAAATAAATAAATATCGTATTCTTATAAATTCAATTAAATTTTCATTAGCAATCTGGTAATTTACCATCCTCTGACCCACACAAAGAAGATAAAACATATAGTTCAAGACTAAAAACAATGATATACTTGGCTAGATGGTAATGAGATTATAATGTAATATTATAAAGCAATATTGCATCTTGCTGAAACCATTTTCAATCTTTTGAAATATCAAAGCAAAGTAATTTTTGTAATTAAAAATTCATTAAAGCATCATCTATAATCAAACTATATATAGTTAAATATTTGCAAACACTAGTGGTGGTACACCCAATAAAACTATTTCTAGAAAGGCATGCTAATAAATTTAGTCGAATTTCTAAACTTTAGTGGATTATCACTATTACTCCTAACTATATTCACTTCAATTACAAATGTCAAATTATTTGTTCACAATGTCAAAATAATAGAACAAAACATACCAAAACTTTACTTGGCTTTGCGTAATAGATAATAGCTTAGCGGTTTCATTTGTTATTATTTTTTTTATTGAACTGCTAATTTTAATAATAAAATGAATGACTAATATTTCGTATCTCAAAAATATACTATTTTTGGTTTCTAAAGCAAGGAGCAAGTGTAGAAGTATGTGTATAATTAATGTAGTTATATTTCTAAATGCGAATACTTTCCCATGGAAAACAAACAAATGTAGAAAAAAAAATAAAAATGATTTCTTGACAATTAGCAAAGCAATTAAGCTCATTTAGCAAAAAGAAAGAACTCCGGAACCATAAAGAGCAACTTCTAAGTGCAGATAGACAAAAAGCACACCAAGCACCAAGGGTCTCCAGAACAAATTCAATAAAATTCAGAAACTATGATCAAAAAGAGACAAAAGAAACCATTTATGGCTATTTCACGAAGACATCACAAGTAAATGATATTGTCTTTTGAAAGTACAAAACAATATGGAAAATTAAAACTTTTCTCAATCACAGCACAAATTAAAAAATTCATCCACGAAATAGTATAGAGGTCAGTATAGAGTTGTGCAATTGAGAAATACAAGAAGGCTAAGGAATTCAAATATAATCGTATGAGCAGAATCATGAAATAGCAATACAGGACTTTCAAATACCTACAACTATGTATTTATACGTTCAATTCCTTCACTTTAATAAAGGCTAAATAGAAAATCTTGCATCGATTATCAATAATTCTTCAGAAACTAAAAACACAAGAATCAATCAACACGAATAGTCAAGTAGCTCCTACACAGCCAACCGCATATTCATTCTAAAAAATTATAAAGCATTTTATCCTACAGCATCACGAAAGAAACTGCCATTGGATGATTCTCAGTTAGGAAATATTTATATTAAGCTTATTTTCATAGCCTCTAAAACTCATGTAACCAGGTACAAAACTTGCTAAAATCTTAAAACCCCCTATAGTGTGATTCTTACAACCGAAATATAAAAACCCCAACCATGGCTTGATTAAATCAAAGATAAAATCCTAAAATAACAACTTGCAATTTTATAAATTTAAAAGGACTGCCCAAATATATATGCAACTAGGTGAAGAGGCATAAAAAAAAAAAAAAAAAACTTGATTAAGCTTCGACTTTGGAAATAATGCACGAACCTTTTGCAACCATTCAGCTAAATCTAGAGCAATACCAAAGACAGTCTGTCATAGAGCACTTGCCATAATTTGACAGATTGGATAGCTGTCCTAGCAGCTGGATTTAGCACAAATTCTACTCATCTCAGTGGCACTTCTAAGAAAATTCTTCAAACAAAATGCCCCAAACTTCAAGAATTTATATATTGCTAAATATCCTCTTGCTGATACCAAATAATCCAATTTAAGCATCACACAGAGAGAAGGAAGAAGTTCAGCTTTAGGACTTACCATAAATTATTAAGAAAGTATGAATTTGACATGCAACAAAGCTTGTTGGTTTAATACATTACATCAAAGAATTAAAGGGATATGCAATTTAACTGAAACCTTAATTGAAATCAATACTAAAACTTATATTCTGTATATATGTTTCATACCAAACAGAGAAATTTAATTTAATAAAACAAGATTCTCAAAGATTAAGGAGAACGAGCAAAGAACTTACAAGTTGACTGTCGCCCAGTTCAACTTGATAAGAAAGTTACATGTATATATAAGAAGTTGTGTTATACTAGGAAAGCTTGTTGGTTTGTATTGTAACCCTAGTACAATACAAATATCTTGTATATTCATCAATATACTCGATGCAATTGCAACATTCTTTCATTATGAGCAACGTAAAAAATTTAACTTTATTTTTCTTTCCTTTCCTTTTTTGTTTTAGCACCCTGCCCTACTTCATATATTTGCATAATATTTTTTTTTTCATTTGTTAGGTTTTTTTAGGTTTTATTAGTTGTGTTCTATTTTAATTGGTATTTATTATAATTAGTATGTATTATTTATTTTCATAAAATTATTATATAAAGATATTTTAAAAATAAGAATGAATTTCTAATTCTAAATTTATTTCGTCCATGATTTTAAAAAATTCATTTAAACTATAAATTTAAATTATAATATGCCAAACATGAAAAATTTATTTATAAATAAATTCTAACTTGAATTCGTTTATAAATGAATTATTTATATTAAACGGAGTGTAAAATTTTACATAATAGATAAAATAAAAAGAGATGTCAATAACTGCGATGATGAACTCAGAATTCAGTGATATAAAGAAAGCTAGGAAGGGCAAAGCAGGTGAATGGTGAGAAGGGGAGAAGATGGAGAATATGGTTCTTGATGAAAAGCTTGAAATTTTGATTATAGGATAGAAATGCAACTAAAGTTTTAAATAAGTTATAATAGTAAAAATAATAAAATTAGAATGCAAATATCAAGTTGTAAAATTTGGAATAGACAAATAAGAGGACATATATGAAACCTCGGTGCTATTGCGCACTCTTGAAGATTTATCTGTCCACATTGACCCTCCAATTATTTTCAATAAATTTATTAAGCTCTCTTTTTAATACAGAATAATAAAAAGAATATTATCTATACTATATGTAAAAGTGGAAATGAGGGGAAATAATGAGATTTTCTATGTTATTTTTGTAAAATTTAAGATACTCTAAAATAGTTTTTGTCGTATCGAATAAAAAAATTTTATCATAAAAATATATATAATATCTCTATAATTTGATTATATTTTTTAAACTTTATTTAATAGATAAATACATGTAGATAATTAAGTATTTAAAAATTTAAAATTTTACTATGATTATCTTATTATGTCTAATTATGTTTTATTTCATTATATTATTATATAAATTTTTAATAATAATTTAATAATTTAATAATTTATTATTATTATTATTATTATTTTATTTATTATTATTGTAATTTATCTTCGACATTATTATTTTAATTGAATATGTGAAAATATGAGCCATTTGAAAAATTTTTTTTGAATTTATTTTAAATAAATATATCTAGATAATTAAAATTTTAATTTAAAAAGGGTATGGTTAAATTTCTTTAATTATACATTGCACTTTAATTTTATTGGCCAAAAAATAAGATAAAAAATTATTATTATTAAACATCTCAAATTTGATTAATTATATTGATATCTTATTTAATTCAAATCCAATTCTTTCTATTAAGGAATATAATATTAATAAAAAAATTTTAAATGATTTTATGATTTTGATTGGATAAAAAAAATTAAATAAAAATTATTATTATTTATAAATATGTAATTTGATTTATTAGATTAGTTTCTTATTCTATTATAAAGTATATTTATTTACTAAGAGATATTATGGTGAAAGTTATTAACAAAATATGTAAATTAATTATAAAATGTAAAATAAAAGTTATATGATGATTTTTATAAATCAATTTGGTACTTAAATAAAAATAAATAAAAACAGCTAACGTATAATAAAAACTATATGAACTAGTATGTTAAATAGAATATAAATAACAAATATTTCAATTTTTTTCAATGAGATATTACATTTCAAGACATATAATTAAAAAAATATTTTACTATATATATAGAAATCACTATATTTATTGCAATCTAAATAAGAATATATACTTTATTTATAAATAAAAAATCTAAACGAGTATAAAAAATCAGAGTTAATTATGAGTATAGTCAACATACATCACACGTCATAAAAAGAACTAGTACATATATAAGTGGAATGGAAGAAATATAGGGATAGCCAAAAATGTCCATACTAAATTTATGGATTGAGAATAATATCATTAAAGGCTTTAATTTTATTGGTTGAAAAATAAAAATTATTTAATTTTAATTTATTATATTAATTTTCTATTTAAATCTAAATTCTATGGATAAAATAAAAAATTATATTATATATTACATTATATAAGGTATGTAGTAAAAGTAATAAAAATATAATATTTTTAAGGATTTTAATTTTATTGGTTAAAAATAAAGTTAATTTAATTTTCATTGGCTATATTAATTTTCTATTTAAATCTAAATTCTATTGGACACACTAAGAAATTATATTATATACTAAATAAGGTATATATTAAATATGATAAGAATATAATATCTTTAAGAATTTTAATTTATTGATTGAAAAAACAAAGATAATTTAAATTTAGTTAGCTATATCATACTATATACGGTATATATATTATTTTAAATTTAATTTGATTTTTTATAATTATTTCCTACCAGTAAATTATTCTACAAAGAATAAATGTAAATTATTGTTATTTATCAAGGAATATATTAAAAGATTTATTGTTTGATATAAAATAGAAAATAAAATTCACTGGAGATATATATAAAATTATGATATAATATATTAAATTAGCAAATCATATAACTTATTGAAATAATGTTCTTGCACAAAAGCAACCATAAAGTTAACTATATGCTCATCAACATTAGCAGAAATAAAAGAAAAAGATCAACATTATAACTCATAGTCTAAAACAATGATTATACTAATTATTATAATAGCTATATATTTATAATATATAATATCTACTCGTTCCGTTCCATTTTGTTTGCATGGTTTGACAAAACACATATATTAAGAATATAGTCAATAAAAGTTATTTTGCCATTTTTTATCCTTAACTCATTAAAATATTAATAAAAGCCTTTCATTTAATGAATAATCATAAAAGTTATTATGAGAAAAATAATTATTTACATATCTAAATTTAGAAATTTTGTAAACATTTTGGGACATATAAAAAAGGAATAACAAGCAAACAAAATGGGACGAAGAGAGTATAATATAAACCAAAACATAATAAGATAAGTTAAGGTAATCCTCATCTTGAAAAAATTCTCACTTGGTATCTTATATTCATTTTATTTTATTTTATGTATTTTTATTTTTAATGTGTATTCACTTTATTGCTTAATTCTTTTTATATTTTAGTAAAAAGTTAAAAAAAAAAAAAGCTTTCTCATATTTTTATAACACTAGTCTTTTTTATGACGTGCATTATACGTTTACTATGCTTGTTATATACTCATTTGTTGTACTCTTTTAATTTTTAAAAAATATATAATATTAAAGCATAAGTTTTTATTAGATTATAATAAATATAGGTGGATAATTTGTATTACATTTTGTCATACAAGCTACTTGTAATGCTACTTCCTATGTACTTAATTATACTTTTATATAATGATGGTTCCAAATTGAATTGATAATGATAATCATTTTGTGTTACAGTAGCAACGTTACTTGCCCAATGTATTTGAGAAAAGAATATTAAAGCATAAGTTTTTATTTAGATGAAAATAAATATAAGTAATTAATTGGTATTACATTGCCATACAATCATTTTGGCCACAATAGCAGTATTACTTGCGCAATATATTAGAGAAAAGAATATATGCATATGTATACAAATTCTTAAAATTCAAAAAGTGACCCAAAATAGAAATATATAGTTTTAATTTATTTTTTACTTTTCTAAACATTATTTTCTTTCAAGTCAAACAGATTTTGAATATAAGAGAAAAAAACATCAAGAAATAAAAAATGTGTAATCATCAAGAAATCGTGTATTTATTGCAAGGGAGATATAAGTCTCTTGCTAAATTAAAATAGTAATAGTTACAAATTATTCAGTAACGAAAAGAAAATTATTATTAAGAATAAAATTTTTTTCAGAACTCATCCAACAAAGAAAAGTTTCTATATATAGATATATAAATACATCAATAAAATATTATATATACTTTTCAAAAAAAAATTTAAAACCGTTCATCAATCTCTCTCCCCACAAATATATTCATTTTCTTTAAAATAAATTTTGAAAAATAAAATTTTAAAAATTTTGAAAGGTTTAATTATGTGTACTCTACTTGAAAATTTATTTTTTAAAAAATATACCCAATCAAATCATACAAATATAAAGAAAAATATTAATAAAAATAATATATTTTTTTCTTTTTTTAATCTCTCTTCTAAATAAAATGAATTTATTTTATTTTTTTAAAAAAAAGTCTTCAACTTAATTTATTTTTTGTTTAGAAAAGTTGGAACTTATTTTTTTATTTAAAAAAAAGGACTTGAACTTAATTTTTTTTTTTTTACAAAAACTAAGTTGCATGCGTATCCTCCTGGGATTTAGAGGAATCAAACCTACGTAGTTTCTACTTACCTTGTACAATAATTAGAGAGAATAATTAGAGATTGGAATTTAAAGAAATTAATTCACAATAATTTGGACAAATAATTGGAGATTGGACTTTGAAGAAATTATTTTCCAATATTTTGGACAATAATTTATGAATGAAAATTAGAGAGATTATAGAGTCGAGAATTATATCGAGTAGAGAGAGCAAAGATTATTTTGTGTGAGAGGATTGTAAATGGAATGAGATATTTATAATAAATTTAAAAAATTATTTTTCCACAAAATACCTTTGAAACTAGCCGTTATATAGCCGTTTATAGTTGTTAGGAGTGGTAATTTGGGGATTTCACAAAATTATTTGAAAAATAATAAAAAAAGCTGTTGAAACCACTGGTTCGAACTGGTGGAATCGCCGGTTCTAGCCATTTAACATTAAATTCAAAATCTGTTTGGAACCATCGGTTTCAACCGTCGGTTCTAATCAGCTGGAAAACTGTCGGTTCCAGACGGTTCCAACTGGTTCTAGGAACAGCCGGTCCACGATTCCAAAAATGGTGGAACCAGAACCGAATTGTAGGCCATCGGTTCTGGTTCTAGTTCGAACCGAATTCAGTTTCAGTTCCCACCGGTTCGGAACTGACGGTTCCGATTTTGAAAACTGTAATATGGCCGGGTCTACATCCAAGGCCACAGTCACCCACTCTAATGTGCAAAACTGTTGAACTCATTGGAGTGAATATCAAAAAACAACATGCTTAAAGACTTCAAGCATCATTTATTTGTTCAAAAAATAATTTTTATAAATATATCCGATCAATTAATAAAATATAATTTTTTAGTTGATTATAACTCAGGTTATTTTAGTGTATTCTAAATTTCATTAAGGCACTATTGAAAATCTCATTATTCCCCCTCCCTATTCTCATATTTATTTATAGTACTAGTTTTTTTTTATGACGTGCGTTGTACGTTGACTATGCTTGTTATACACTCATCTTTTACACTCTTAATTTTTTTTATCTATATAATACTAAAGCAGAAGTTTTTATTTAGATTAAAATAAATATAATTGGTTAATTTGTATTAGATTTTAACATACAAGCTACTTGTAATGTTACAACTTATGTATTTAATTAATTTATTTTTTTATAATGAAAATGGTCTTAAAATAAACTTCAACTTCATCCCTAAACCTAATCATTCGGTTCTTAATTTATAAATGTAGATTCTTAAATCTCCAATAGATGCCCAAAAAGAAAATCAAATCATTATTCAATTTTCAACCCTTTGCCCTCGACTCAAATCAATATCTATATACAAATATAATGAAAAATAATAATAAATTCGTAGGCTAGGCATGTGGGAAGAGCTCTCGGGTTTGATATCCACTAAATGCACCCTCAAGGAGAGACGAAGAGCCTTAACTATGACTAAATCCCGAACCGAATTAGGCGGTCTCTAGTAATAAGGTCTGGATACCAATGGTTTACACAAAAAAATTATTTTTTACTGCTAGGTAAAAAAAAAAAAAAGAGAAAGAAATGAGAAGATGATTTGGATTGATAATGGTAATCACTTTGACTATAGTGGCAGTATTACTTATCTAGTGCATTAGAGAAATGAATTTATGCAAATATGCACAAATTCTTGAAACTCCAAAAAGTGACCCAAATAGAAATATATAGTTCTATTTTTTTCCTAGTTCCATAAACACTATTTTCTTTCAAATCAAACAGATATAAAATATAAGAGAAAAAATATTAAGAAAATTAAAAGTTCATAAGCATCAAAAGGCCATCTATTTATTTGAACAATATAAATCTCTTAATAAATTAAAGTAATATAAGTTAAATATTAATTCAGTAATGAAAAAGAAAATAAAAAATAAAAAATATTATTAAGAAGAAAACTATTTTCAGAAATCAACATATAATAAGAAACAAATTATATTAAAAATTATCAATCTGAATTTCAAAAATCAACTCCTTCAATTGAAAAGACCATAATTGAAATTTTATATCGATGGACAAAAAAAAAACATTAAAGCCAAGTCAATAAATGCAAATTACAACACAAATCATGCTAGGATCTAATATTGGTTAGTTAATGAGTTTATTCAAGTATTTTATTTCTCATAAATTGTAAATTTAAAATAAATAAATAAGTTAATTAATTAATAAAAAAGATTACATAAAATAAAACATTTTATCCTCTACAAATAAACCATCAATTTTCCTACAACTATACAAAAAAAAAAAGAATATACTTTTTTCTTTTTTATCTCTCTCCTAAATAAAATATTTCTGTAACACCCCTTCTCCGATCCTGTAAGGCTAGACATGAGATGTCACATTCTATGTCAAAGGCACGTACAGGCTTGTTTATATTAATACAGAAATAGTTTCAAATAAAAATATAATACAAAAAGGTAGCTCAGTTTATAATACTTTAAAACATATAGTGGAAGTCAAATGAATAAAAATCCAATAAATATCCCAATTCAGTGATCCTGTGGTTAAGCTCCGACCTTAACAGATTTGTGACGTGTATTAGGTCATAAATGGATCAAATAAACAAATAAAACATGATTGAGAGCAATGATTGGTGGACTTGTTCATCCTTTTAGGATGAATATCAAGATCATGAGCTCAAATCTTGTTAAAACCTTTAAATTATTGTCATTTAATTATTGCCTTTACTTTACAAGCACTTTACTATTTCTATTTTTTTATTATTACTGTCCTTTAAATTCTTGTTATTTAGTTTAATGTTCATTGCCATTGCCATTGTGCTAACCCATGATTAGTTAATCTTGTATCATTTACATTCATCATATTCATGCTCGTTGAATGATTGATTGTGTTATGATCTTATTATTAATATATCATTCTATGAATATTTGTTATTCTTTATGTTTGTTGTTGGTGTTGTGATTTAAGTTTTATTGGAAAATGTAAGGGGTCCCTGACGAGATTCCCGTTATAGCTTGCTTGTAATAGATAGATTGGGTTTGGAAAATTTGGAGGGTTTGAGGATAGACTGTATTTTAGGAATTGGTTCGTATTCTATTCTCCTCACTTCCCCTTCTTTGGATGTTTTATTTCATGTTGTATGGATGAGATTGAATGTGTGTTTGACATATTTTCTAAAATGCATAAAAGGTTTTATATCTCAATTTTTTAGATAATTGCATTATTAAATTATTGTGAATTAATGGACAACTAGGAGGCCGGCTTATGGGTGTCTAGCACCTTTCCATTTCGTACCTAACTCCCGGACCCTATCTCTAGTTTAAAACCGGATTAGTCGATTCCAAAGAATCGGCTGATTCGAGAATTCTTCCTAATAAGGGTGGCGACTCCAAGATAAAACTCTTACCAAAGTAAGAGAACCTTTTCTCCGAGAATTAAACGGGTTTAATAAAAAGAAAACTATTTTACTAAATAAAATAAATCAAGCTCGTTCGATTCAATTCTTTCCAAATCACTTTTGGAAAAATCCAACGTCTTTAACTTACATATTCTACTTTGGATTAGATGAAACAAAAACGTTGGGTAGGTAATGGATTCTTAGCAATCAGTATTCGCCTTCCAGAAAGTAGCTATGAAGATGTAGTTTATATGTTAAATGATATGGCGGATTTAACTACCGTTGGCGTTGGGATCCTTCACTGCATGGTTGGAATCACCAATACCCTCCAAATTTTGAGGATAAAAAGAAAAAGGAAAATCAAATCAAGGATTTGATTGCTGCCCTCACTAAGTCTCAAATGGAATATTCTAAGTTTCACATGAAATTCATGAATGAAACTCGTGAGAGTTTTAAGATCCAACAAGCGGCAATCAAGAATTTGGAGTTACAAGCAGAGGAATTGACAACTATAGTAGCTAATAGATATCAAGATGATGAGTGCAAGGTAGATTATGAGGAAACTTCATGGGAAATTGCACCTTTAGAAGAAGTAAAGCCTATATGTGAAGAATACAACTCCTTTGAAGATTGATTAAATCTTACTTTTTTATTTTCAAACATGATTATTAATGACAATGAAAAAAGTGAGGTATAGTTGTAAGGGGCATTGGGTAAGATATTAAACGAAGACAAGAAGCAAGCAATATCGATGGATGAGGAAATAATTGAGACTATTGATTTGAGCTCATCAATGGTTTTTATACATATACCACCGAAAGATCCTTGCTTCCCAATGATACCACCTTCAACAAAATGTGTGTTCCCTGATTTAATACAATTTTTTTTCCAAAGTTTATCATTCGAAGTCAAGTGTTGTTACAAGACGAGCATAAATTTCTCTAAACTAGCCAATCTTGAGGACGTTTTCAACCAAAATCCATGTGTGATAGTACATGATATATACTATAGGCGAAAGATGTTATTTGATGAACTTCTCCAAAGTCGAGCTTAAGACTTAAAATAAAGCACTTATGGGAGACAACCCACAATTTTTTTTAAAATTCATTATTTCAATATTTTTTATTTCATAGGTTTTAAAAAAAATTAATTTAATTTTTAATTTTTAATTTTTGCAGGTGGAAGGGGCTAAATTCAAAGTTGTATGGCTTGAATATATTTCAATGAGATTTGGATGCAAAAAGATTATGAATTTCCCTTGTGTTGCACGGCCCAACCGTATTAATACACACAGGTGTGTCAGTAATAGGTCTGCAATTAAAAGAAATTCTTAGAAGCTGTTTTCGCCGAAATCCCAAAACCCCGGAAGGATCCGAAAACATCAATTTTATTTTTTCTTTTTTTTTTTTGGAAAGAGTTGATAAAAATCTTTTTGGATATGCGATACCGATAACTCGGTCTTATAAAACATTTGAGTCGCCACCCATTATTTCGGCAATGGGACTGTTTCCGATTTTATAAAAGTGACTTCATTTAACCCAATTTTATTCAAGGCCTTTTATTTAGGAAAACTGGTCAGGCGTACCAAGTACGATTCTAGGTAAGGGAATTGGGTACGTCGGCCCGTTGGAAATCGACGCCCGGAAAACCGGCCTCTTTTAACCTACGATTTCTAATTGATTTTATTTCAGAAAAAGCCGAATTATTTAAACCCAACCCGAATGAATCGAACTGAGTTCCTATTTGGAAAATTAATTAACCGTCCCAAATAAATTCATTCATTGCATTCATTCACAAATTAATCATCGCATCCATCATTCATCCACAATATATATAACAAAAATAACTAAAAGACCCGCTCTTGCCTTATGGTTAAAGGCGGGCCACAAACCGAGTTTAATAATATAGTTAAAAGGAAATAACAAATATTAAATCTCAAAATACCATAATCACAACAGATTAATTGACTTGGTTTGATTAAAACTCAATTTGCCCATTATTGATCATTTTTCTGGATTAAGATTAAGAATCTATTTAATGAAATGAAATTAAGGCAAAATAATCAAAATAATCTAGAACTGGAAGACAGTCGCGTCACGCGGCTGTTCTATGGAAGAACAGTCGCGTGGCGCAGCTCTTATCTTTTATTCTGGGGTTTGTAATAGTTGCGTCACGCAGGTGTTCTATGAGGAACAATCGTGTGCCGGAACTCTGGTTATGGTCCTGAAGACTAGAACAGTTGCGTCACGCAACTGTTCTATGAAGAACAGTCGCGTGACGAAACTCCTAGCTACGTGACGGAACTGTTCGTGACTTATTTAAGATACTCAGACATATTGATTATTTATTTACAATGAAACATTAAATACAAGTATAAAACAAAATATAAGCTTGAGTACGCGAACAGCTGCGTCACGCAGGTGGTCCAATCCAGGCTAAGAGCTTTTGGACATGAAAAGTCGCGTCACGTAGGTAGTAGCTGCGTGACGCGGCTGCTCTGGTCCGCAACTACCTTTCAAACTACTCTTTTTTACGTGTTCTTTTTGTCAAAAGTGATTAAAATCAACCCAGAAGAGTTCAATAGTGGGCAAACTTACGTTTTATCAATAACAGATCAACTAAACAATATGAAAATGAGATTTTTAAGAGATAAAATATTAGAAATGAAAAAGAAAAGTTAGATTAGTTACCTTGTCCTCAGATTCGAGGATTGCATATACTGAGATTGGTTTAGAGACAATATTTCACGATCCCAGAAATGTGGTCACCAAGTTTTTCACAAAATAAATCGTTTTCTTTTTCTTTCTTCCCTCTCTTTTCCTCTTCTTATATTTTGTATTTTTTTTTTTTTGATTTTAAGTCTAAATATATATGACTTGATCTTCCTCAAGTTTACTCAGTTGAGTTCTTGAGAAAGAGCTCTAGTCGTTAATCCAGAAACTTAAACTTAGAAAGTTATATTCCTTAGAGGAAATGAGAGCAAAAATGTCAAAAGTCCCGTTTTTGCTGCAAAATGTTGTATTTATATGGCTAGGGCAACAGAGGATAGTCGCGTCACGCAGGTAGTAGCTGCGTGACGCACCCGTAAGCTGCGTGACGCGACTTGCTTTTCGTACAGTTGCCGCGTATCCATATAAACAGTGCAGGTCGTTGCACGGGCGCGCGCTAGAGGTGTCAGCCCTGTTAGAGTTGCGTGACGCAACTAAGAGTGCTGTCACGCAGGTAGTAGCTGCGTGACGCAACCCTAACGCGGGCCAGGCTCCTTTGGGCCGGTTTGATTCAGATTTTGGTTCAAACACTTCTGGTTGATCGTGAAACCTTATCCCTTGTCCTCATATCATCATCGGGTCAGGTGGGGGCATAAAATTACGCGTCAACAGTTTGCCCCCCCACTTTATCATTAATTATATAAATGATTAATGTTAAAGTGGTCCATTGACACGCCTTCTATCTGGCAATCATTCACGAAGCTCGGTTTGATTGGCTTGGAAAAATGCTGAATCGATCATCTGGACACCTTCTAAGCTCGGTTTGATCGGCTTTGTCGATTTCCATTGAATATGTGAATGAATTCAAAGCTCGATTTAATCGGCTTTGAAGACACCTCCGAGGCTCAGTTTGATTGGCTTGAAGGACTTTGATCTGGCCACCTACTCAGCTCGGTTTGATCGGCTTTGTCGGCTCCAGTCGGTTTGATAAAAAAAGTCTTCAAAGCTCGGTTTGATCGGCTTGAAGGACTTTGATTTGGCCACCTACTCAGCTCGGTTTGATCGGCTTTGTCGGCTCCAGTCGGTTTTTACCCTGGTCAACTTCGCAACTCAACATCATTGACTGGGGAAGAGATTTCAAACAGCTTCGCAATACATCATCACTGTTTTGAAATTGTTCTGACTAGCTTCGCAATGCACCATCACTAATCAGTAAGACCTATCGGCTTCGAAAAACCATCACCGGTTGGCCTGAAAAATTGTTCACAAGAAAAAGAACAATATCCGTGTACGAACAGACCTTGCCTTTTGTTAGAAAAATATTGGAACATCACATGTTCCCATGCATTAATTATGAAAAAGGATTTGTATTAAGGCAAAAGGTTATACTTTTGCCCCCAGTCCGGAATTCCGTCCTAGGACCAAAAATATTCACTTTTTATGCCTGTTTTTCAATATTTTATTGTCGATGTTTTAGCAAAAATTTGTCAAAAATTTGTTGTCTGCATTTTCCAGTATACCCCTTTATGATATGGTGGTTGAAAGGAAACTTACCTGAGGGTAATCTGGCAATTTGATGCTCCTGCCCCCTGTGCGGTGAGTAGATAAAAATTGCTGTAGCGTATGAGCCGCACATCGACGTCGAATTGCCGAAGTAGACCGTTGTAGGCTTTTAAATGGACCGCACGGATCTTTTGGGCTTTGAAAGAAGATAATGGGCCCATCTCTCTTTTTGGGCTCGGAAAAGTGGGCTTGGGCCCGTTGCTTGGAAAAATGGGCTTGGGCCCATATATTTACTATAAGTAACTTTCTTCTTAATCGATTCAGTTTCACTTATTCACAAACCCTAAGCGATTAAAAATTCTCTGAACTATCAACCGAGAAAGATGTCTCAACTCCCTGAAATCCCTGCTCCTGCCTACACTCCGGAGATGGAGACCTTCGGTGCCCTACCCGATATTCCGACGTTCGATGGTGAGCCAGTGCCAGTGAGCCGGAATCCGTTGACCCCCGGGACACGGCCGCTGTAACTTATCCCGCTGCCGGGCACAGAGTTCCCGGTCAGATACGAGACGAGCCGGATGCACGGTTTTCAGTCCGAGGTAAGTAAAAAATTTTCTCTCTCTCTCTTTTTTTTTTTGTTTTTACCGCTTTCGATCCGTAGCTGTAGCGATAGGACCCTTTTTTAGAGTTTGTGCCTGCATCAACAGTCGCGTCGCGCAGGTATGAGTTGCGTGGCGCGGCTGTTCTTCCATGAATAGTTGCGTGACGCAGCTGTTCCTGTGTGAACAGTTGCGTGACGCAACTGTTCGAGGCACCAGAAACCCTAGCTTGCCTTGAACTTTAGAATCGACCCTTCTTCATTGTGGTAGAGCTTGATTCGTTGATATTTGCTTGTTGGTATCTCTAGGCGACTTGATTTTGTCCTGGAAATTGCATGAAAACAACACAAACATAGTGAAATTAGGTTTAAATCAAAGTACTGCGTACCTTCGACAGTTGCGTCACGCAGCTGTTCTTTGGAAGAACAGTTGCGTGACGCGACTGTTCGTCGACGAGGAAGGGTCTTGAACAGTTGCGTAATGTAGCTACCGAGATGCGTGGCGCGACTTCGTGGTTGCGTGACGCATCTGTGGAGTGGTGTGGGTGCTGAGGCGCGCGACGCAGCTGTGCTTCAAGGTGCGCAACTTGGGCAAAGTTGCGTGCGCAACTGTGTAGACGCGTGACGCGGCTTTGTAGTTGCATGACGCGGCTACTGTTCAAACTGAAATTTGATTTTTTATTTATTTATTTTTCCTGCCATAGAAGAAAATGAACAATTGTTAGTATTATATTTATTGAAACTGGAAATTCTTCTTACAGGTTAATCTGGGCAAGGCCCGCTCGGGTGGATCCGCCACTGATGCTTCTGCTTTCTGGGACTTGCTGGACCCGCCTATGCGAGCTCGGGTCGTCGCTGTAGGCTTCAGAGATTACGCTGCGGGATTGCATCGCACACAGCCTCGTTTCCCGCCCGCTATGCGATATGCATTGATGGAGCGGTGGAACGATTGCACTCACACCTTCATCTTCGGGTTTGGCGAGATGACCCTGACGCCCGTAGACTATGCTGCCATCACTGGTCTGCGCTTCACTGGTCCGGTTCCCCCACTGGATGCTTGGTACCAGACAGCCACTCTTAGAGCTCAGCTAGTCCGTTCTTTGCTCGGTGTCACCACACAGACCCGGTACACCATGCAGGGATGTATGTCCTATGAGATGGTCTTTCGGTTCTGGGCCAAGAGGATCAGGACCCGTTTGGAGGCTTGGAGGGAGTTGCCAATGGAGGCCCGACCTGCTGCTCCTGCGTATACTCGGGAGGAGAGGGACCAGGCTGCTCGGTCCTTCTTGTTTTACATCATCTCGTCCCAGCTGCTATGCACCTCCCAGAATAAGGGAGACCCGGCGGTGCTGGCATGTCTTCGGGATTTGAGCCAGGTCGGGTCCTTCGACTGGGCCACACTCGGTTTGGCTCATCTCTATCACGGTCTGGATGTCTGGACCCGTGGTAGCGGTGAGTCAAACTGGCTGTTCATCCGGCCTCTGGAGGTAACATTCTTTCACTCTTCAGCTTCCTCTTCGTCGTTCTCGACTGTTCAACCAGCTGACATCATTTCTGTTTCTGTTGCAGGTATGGTCATATGAGTATTGTATCTATCCAGGGGGTCCGAGCGGTGACTCTCCTGCCGAGTCTAGGAGGATCCCTCGCTACTTGGCCCACTGCCATCACACTTATGCCAGTGGTGAGGATCCAGAGTACTGGCGGAGCTTCCTTAACGACTGGGAGCTGTCTGATGTAAGTACAAATGGAAACCCTGAACGCTTAGGTTAGCTCTTTCTCTTTTTATTTTAATGCACAACAATTACTGATTCCTTATTCTTTTGCAGTTGTTCTTGACTCCTTGGGATTGCGAGGCCTGGGGGAACTACCCGGGCCGGGAGGTGGCTGAGTTGCACACCTGGTCGAGGCTGCTGATGCGGGGATACTAGGCCGATCGGTACTTCCTCAGAGAGAGAGTTTTTGACACTCCGATAGCTCCAGCACAGCGGAGGGTGCCTCATGCCCCTCCTCGACACATGTGTCTCCTGGAGGGCTTGACCCGGGAGGACTTGGAGGTGGAGTACAGAGGTTTCTTGGCGAACGACTTTCTGTCCGTCGGTGATTTCCCCTCTTACTTCGCCTCTTGGATGCAGGCGCGGCTCCCCGAGGTTCTCGAGTATACTCAGGTGACTTTTTCGATCTTCGGTCTCATTTACTTTCATTATTATTTTCACTGTTTTCGATCACTGATACCATTACTTCCTCTGTAATTTAATGCAGGAGCGGAAGACGCACAAGACTGCGGCTCACTACAGGGCGGAGGCAGCAGCTGAGGCGGGTGGCGCAGCTGCTCCGGCTGGACCGGCCAATGTAGTATTGGGTGACATGCCGTTCCCGCCGAGCATAGAGGTGGTGCTGGACCCTGGTCTAGGCCTCGGATCGGGCATCATCATTCCTGCTGATCTTCGGCAGGCTCCTCCTCCAGTACAGCTGGACCCTGAGCACACTACACATGTAAGTTATAAACCAAATTTACCAAGTTAGAAGCACTTTACCTGAATAGCTTTTTAATGGATGTTTCTTGTTTGCAGGTGCTGGCCCAGCGGTATCAGGAGATTTGCCAGCGGTTCGGGTTTGCCCGATCCTACATCGGTCGGCTCTATTCTGATGTACATGAGCGGGTGGGTACAGTCTTCCTGTGTCTCATTTTTCTTCCTTATTATTTGTCTACCTTTCCTTACACATCTTTGTCTTACAGGACTTGGAGATCGGCAGGCTGCGGAGGCATCAGTCTCGTCAGTCCAGTGCTGTGAGCCGACTCCAGGCGGAGGTAGAGTGGCTTCGGACGAAGCTGGAGGTTGAGGGCATCCCGCTCGATTCTTCAGAGGAGGATGAGGATGGCTCTTCTTCCGATGATGCACCGCTGTCCCCACCCCCTGCGGCTGCTGCTGGTTCGAGCCGTAGGCGGCGGTAGTCCTGCTCCGCGTCTCATCCACTTTTTGACATTTTTTTTGAACATTTAGAAATGTTATATTATTCTATTATTTTTAGGAGGACTGTACAGTTATGTTATTATTTTTATATGATATTATTTACATTTCCATAATATTTTGCTTTTATTATACCGTCATGGGTGTTTATATTTTACAACTGTGAAGTCTTGTTCCTGCAAAAATAAAACACAAATACGAAAA
Source organism: Jatropha curcas (assembly GCF_041381405.1). Lineage (NCBI taxonomy): Eukaryota > Viridiplantae > Streptophyta > Magnoliopsida > Malpighiales > Euphorbiaceae > Jatropha > Jatropha curcas. Next base: position 21,427,452 of record NC_143161.1, read on the forward strand.
CACGAAAAAAGAGGACGGTGTCCCATTTATTTACAAAAGCGGTCCACCTTGTTAGTGGTCCATGGAGCAATTTATTATAAATGAAATGAATGAAATAAAAATGAAGTAAATAAAGGATAAAATAATGGATTTAAAATGCAATACGAGAAAAATCAATTACTAAATAACAGTGGATCGTAGTACTTACCTGATAGGGCGATTTAACGCGGTCATAAAGATTCAACCTCCTCGTTGTACAAATCGTCCTTCTTATTTATCAATGCGGGTTTAAATGCTCACCCACTCCGAGCAGTCCATACATGAATGTCCTTCCAACTACCCTTAACAGTGGACATTATGTCGGACAATGATGATGCTTCGCTCATCGGTTCTTTTACCCTTCTATAAATGGGGGTTTTACTTCACACCTCCTTCACATCCAACGTTCAACACAGACCAGTCTCTCGAATAATCCTTTTCCATGGCCTTCAGAAACCAAGTCTCATCCTTTGTCCAATCCATTCCTGACGATCTATGGCAAATTCCTCCTATGAACCAGCTCGTTTGGCTGAAATATTTCAAAGACTTAAAACCTGACTATGGTTTCTTGTCTTGGCTTGTTACTCGTTTTAATCCTAACGCCATGGTTTTTCGGTTCGAAGACTCTGAGGTAACTCCGACCTACGAGGAGATGTGCGCCGTGATGGATCATCATCCTGATCAAGACGAAACTCCGGCTCTGCCCCCAGGTCCTAGGTATGATCTAGCTGAGATTGTGGCCTTGTGCCCGGTTTACCTTCCTGATGGCATAAACGTGAATCAGGGTTTACCTTTAGAACCTTTTCATAACAAGGTTCTGTCCATGGATCTGGATCCTTCTTGGATTCGAGCTTGTTGCTTCTTATTGCTGAATGTGTATGTCATGAAGAACCGTCAACCCGGAATTGGAGATTTCCGACTTCTGACTGTTGTTCGTGACATGCAATTGTACCATCGTACTGTCTTTATGATGATCATGGGAGAAACAATGTGTTAGGTCAAGGATATTGCCCTTCACATCACCGACTTCAATGTTCATCATCGCGGTTGTCCACTGCTATTGCAAGCCTGGGCTCTGGACAAATTAAGCCTGATTCCTCCGGTTCCAGCTCGCTTGATTCTGACCTACTGGGCTGCCATTTTTCAATCTCGGTCTCGGAGACGCTTCGATTTTTGTGGTAACCCTACTATTCGGTGGACTTGTCCTTGGTGGAGGATTAGACTGGTCACAACCGGAAGTATGAATCTCAACTATGTGTTGTATGCCAGTCTAGACCGTTCCATGGCCTATTTCCCTGATAGGATCAGCCGTCAGTACGGGATGATACAGCGTGTTCCCAGAGTCCATAACTTCGAGAGCGGTCTGATAACACCACATCTGTTGACCACTCTGGCTGACCGTTGGCGAAGTCGAAACACTGTGTATTTAGATGAAGGAACGATGCAGGATACCGTGACACCCGCATATGCCAACTGGTTCTTTACCCCATAATGATATCATGCTCTTGTGAGGATTGGCCTCTGCTGATGGGCCCCACTGGAATAAATTTTTGCTTGTTGCTTTTTTGTACTCAGGCCATGAGCTTTTTATTTGAATGTATCTGCTCTCCTTTTAATTAATGATGCCGATGATCCTGCCTTTATTAATTCCTGTTTCCTGCAGACCTGAATCAACAACATACAACAAACTTTTTCTTTCGAAATCGTTTGTGGCATCAGTTATTTGGGCCTCCTGCCCTTGGGTTAATAAATGAAAGCTCATAAGAAGAGATTATTCTATAAAGATAAAAGCTTACACTGGGAAATAACAAAGAATGGGGGCAAATTGTTTTATTACCTGCACAAATCAGACAAAAATAACAAATGTAACTCCTTTATGCATGCATGAACCTATATGTGTACTAAGGTTTACCCAAGGTTTTATATTGATCTTTCCGGGGAAATCACTGAGAAAATGGTGCTCGTCCCTCTGATCAACGTCTTAAAAGAGTTCATTGTTTAAGCAGGACCACCAGCTGGAACATTTGAGACCAAATGAGTCGATCTTTGTTTAAATAAGCAGAGAGGAAGGTCTTGCATTCTTCGATCACAACCCCGGAACAAAAAGAAAAATTTTAAAATTCAAATCCTTTATTGATCTTACTTCTTTTCAACATTATATAGAAGTAAAAAAGAATTTATTTTAATACAATGGTCGTTTGCTCTAACTATTCGACTTCCTATTCTCCTTCAAGTCGGGTTGATGGCATTGAGCAACCAATCACAAATTCATCACGAACGCATGGCATGGATTCTGCATTTAAACTAAGCACCACGCGTCGATCCCGAAAATTTTATTATTATTATTTTTTCATGCTCTAACTTTTGCCTAGGCCCTTTCGGGTTTTCAACCTAGCGAGCTTAATTCTTGCCTAAGCCGCCCTTTCGGGTTTTTCAGTTTAGCTAATTTTTTTTTAATCGAAATCATCATTTCAGGCATAAAATTTCTTAATTTGATCCTGATTGACAATTCGTTTAACAGGCTCTCCTTCCATGGTGACTAATTCAGCGGCGCCTTTTGCTAGTAACTTGTGAACCCTAAACGGTCCATGCCAGTTGGGTTTAAATTTCCCACCAGGATGATTCTGGGCTTCGTGGTCCAATAATTTGATTAAAACCAAATCTCCGTTCTTTAATGCCCTTGGATGTACTCGCTTATTGTAGAAGCGAGCAATTCTTCTTTTTCTCATCTGGTCCTGGAATCGAGCATTCAATCTTCTTCTGTCTAGGAGTGCCAGGTCTTCATATCTCTTCTTGACCCATTCCTCTTCAGTCAGACCAGTTTCTACTAACACCCTGAGAGACTTCTTTTCGAGATCTACCGGTAACACTGCCTCCATTCCGTATACTAGTTCGAAAGGAGAGGCTCCATTTACTGATTTGAAGGTAGTGCGATGCCCCCAGACCGCGAAAGGAAGTTTCTCAGCCCAGCTTCTGTACCTTTCGCACATCTTTGACAGGATTCTTTTAATCTCCTTATTCGCAACTTCTACCGCACCATTAGCCTGAGGGCGATAAGGAGAAGAATGGTGATGCTCAACCTTATACCTATAAAGCAATTGACCAACATCTGCTTGAAAGTGAGAACCATTATCTGTAACTATGTGATGGGGAACACCATAGCGACAGAAAATGTTCTGTTCAATGAACCTAGCCACATGCTTGGCGGTTAAAGTTTTATAAGATTGAGCCTCAATCCATCTAGAGAAGTAGTCAACTGCAACCAATATATACTGATGGCCATTCGACGCTGCAGGTGAGATTTTGCCGATGACGTCTATACCCCATGCAGAAAAAGGCCAGGAAGGAGTTGTCGGATGGAGTTCAACAGTAGGTAGGTGGCTTTTATTGTCATGGTATTGGCAAGATTTGCAATGACGCACATACTGAACACAGTCACCTTCCATCTACATCCAGAAATAACCCTGCCTCATGATTTTTCTTACTAGGCTCATGCCACTTAGATGAGTACCGCAAACTCCTTCATGTATTTTCTTCATTATGTCTTCTCCCTCTTTCTTACTTACGCATCTCAGCAACATTCCATCCCAAGCTCTCCTGTAGAGTTCACCATCGGCTAGAACATAATTCAAAGCCATTTTCCTGAGAACTGCTCGGTCTTCTTTTGTAGCATCATCAGAAAAAGTGTCGTCTTTCATATACCTCAGAATATCCGTGAACCATGGTTCTTCCTCCAACTCTACCTGGTTCACAAAATGTTCTTTGTAGCACGGGATATTGGCTGTGGTAATGATAAACGGCTTCTTCGGAACTTTACTCAAATCTTGCCAAGCCGATGCTAAGTTTGCCAAGGCATCTGGAATTCTGTTATAGGTTCTTCCTATGTGAGTGAAAGTGATCTTGTCGAATAGTGCTGCCTTTTTCAACAAGTACTCGACATAGGGCTTCAATCTTTCTTCCTCTACCTTCCATCTCTCGTTGGCATGTTCAATAACCAATAAGGAATCTCCTATTACCTTAACCTCCTTAGCACCAGATGCAAGAAGAGCTTCCATTCCCATGATGCATGCTTCATACTCCGCCATGTTGTTAGTAGCCGGAAGCAACAGTCTCTTGCACATCGTGGTAACTTCGCCATTAGGCGCTTCAATTACAATACCAGCTCCGGCCCCATTTCTGTTGGTTGATCCATCGAAGTACAACTTCCAAGCCCCTGTCTCGATACATTGTAAGTGCTCATCTGGAAACTCCAATTCCCAAGGTTCATCGCTTGTAATTGGGTTCTTTGCCAGGAATTCTGCTCCAGCCCGCCCTCTGACCGTTTTCTTCGTTACAAAGTCCGCATCCACACTGGATATCTGAATTAACCATTTAGATAGCCGTCCCTCTAGAGTAGGCGGTCTCTGCAAATACTTCAGAGGATCAATTTTGGAGACAAAAGTGACCTTGAAGGAATCAAAGTAAGGCCTCAACTTCTTTATCTACCACACTACTGCCATGCATGTTTTCTCCACCAAGTTGTACTTCTCCTCTATGGGCAGTAGTTTCTTGCTAATATAATAAATGGCCTTTTCTATTCCAACGGTGTCCGGCTGTACCAACATTGCTCCAACTCCTGCATCTTCTACAGACAGATACAAGATCAGAGGTTCTCCTGGTCTAGGTGAACTAAGCACTGGTGGATTCATCAAGTATTTCTTTATGTGATCAAAGGCTTTCTAGCAGTCCTCATTCCACTTAACTGGCTGATTCTTCTTCAGTAGCTTGAAAATTGGAGCACAGGTGATGGATAACCTCGAAATGAACCTACTAATGTTGTAACGTCCCATTTTTCTATTGAATCGTGGCGTTGCTTAGAGTCGAGTCGGGCTGATCCAAAACCCGGTTCGAGCCATTAGAGTCTAGAGTGGGCTAGAATGAAATAAGGAGAAGAAGTGGACTTACTTGAAGGAAACAAAAAGATCAAAGTATAAGGATTAGGACTTGCTTGCACTAAAATATAAAGTTGAGGTAGGAAGTTGTACCATTTTGACACTTGAGGTACCATTTGGTAATTTTCATATAAAAATCCATGATATTCTAGAGACTACCCGTGAGTTCCATTTCATTTTCATTTCTTCATCCTTATCTTCATCTTCTTCCTCTACTTTCCTCTTCCACTTTCCTTTCCCCATCACTTTTAATGGTAGTGAAGATGTTAATGGGATTCAAACATTAATTCAACTTCTATTCTATCCAAGTAAGTAAACCTTCTTGATTTTCATACTTGAATCATTTGGTGATATTTTTTTTAGATGATTCATAAGAATTCTCATGTATAGGAGAGGTGAGCTCTAAGGTAGAAGAAAAAGGAAGCTAAGAAGAAGATTCCAAGCTTGTTAAGTGAAGGTGTGATATCTCTTTTCATTTACCATTTTCTTTGCATGAGAAATTGTGTGGTGTGTTGCTAATGAGACAATATTGCTTCATGTTGAGTGGGAGGACTGGTAATGGTGAGAAAACAGGGGAGGTATTGAATAAATGAAGTAAATGGTGAGTTTATGCTGAAACAGGGGAGTTACTGGTACTGGAAATTTTACCAGTACCTTCATCTTGATTTTGACCCCATTTAATGATAGAATTAGGAAGTGTCATAGAAGAGTTATTTGTTCCTCTATGTGTTAGCTTTACATGGGTTTTTGAATCATTCAAATCGGAGTTGTATATTGAGAGCTATGATCAAAAGAGTACAGACAGTGCAGGCTGGAAAACGCGACGCGCGCGCGCGAATTGCCTGAAGAGGTCGCGACTTGTGCCTGAAACTCACTGACTCTCATTTTGCACTGTACGCGACCGCAATTTTCATTTGCGCGCTCGCGACTTTCACCTGAAACTCTCTGACTCTCATTTTGCACTGTACGCGACCGCGACTTTCATTTGCGCGCTCGCGACTTGGCCCTTGGCCTGTAAACACTCGCGACCTTCATCGCGCGCTCGCGAATTTGGCCTGGGAACTCACTGTCTCTCATTTTGCACTCTACGCGCTCGCGACTTTCAAGTGCGCGCTCGCGACTTGTGCCCGATAATTCACTGTCTCTCATTTGGTGCTTTACGCGCTCGCGACCTTGCAAGGCGCGCTCGCGACTTGTGTTTTCATGCACTTTTGGACTTCTTTTTCTATGCAATTGGATTCCTTTGCTCACTTTGTATGCCTCCAATCATTTTACAACAAAAATACAATATTAAATCATGTATCAAAACAACATGCAAGCATGCAAATGATGTGAAATGAGGTAAAAACAACTTGTAATTGTATTCTATGCAATTGTGAAATGATGTGAAATGGTGTATGAAGTTATGAATTCTATGTAATTGTATTCCTTTCTCAACTTGTATGTCTTCTACCAATTTAAAACAAAAAGACAACATGAACACATGTATAAACACAAAATGCAAGCATGCAAATGGTGTGAAAATAACATGACACAGGCATGCAAGTTATGACACAGTTATTTTGCTTTTGTTTTATCTATTGTCATTCCATTAATATGCTCCATTGAGGTTAGGTAGAAACCATGTAGATAAGGCTATGTCGCGACATAGAATAGCAGATCTGCGCCCCATACAGTTTGGTAATCCGGCTACAGGCCGTTGAGTGGATATGATTATACAGGCCATAGCAGCCAAGCATACAGTTTCATCCAGTTTCATACAGTTTTTCTTATCACTTCGGTTTCACTATAACCTTATGGAGCTATACAGTTATATCGACTACAAATTGCATAATCATACAGTCTACTAAACAGCAAGAAAGATCATTAAGGGAAAATGAAAGTATCATGATATGTGTGCTTACATTCCATATGTGAGTAAATGTTTATTTCTACATATGTATGTGCTTATATGTTTCTTCATTCATTGTGATATTCACTGAGTTTAATCAAAGTTGCAGAGTTCATACAGCATAAAGAACATCAGGTAAGATTATGAAAGTATCATGTTATATATGCTTACAAGTTTATTTATTTAATTCTTAAAGAGCCATACAGTCATGAGATGTTATTAATCATAACTTATATGATGTGACTAAAAGTGCATAAGTCATACAGCATAATGAATAGCAAGTAAGACAATGAACATATACTGTTATGTAATCTTACATGTTTATTGATTTCATTCATACAACACAATGAACAGCAGGTAAGATCATGATAGTATCATAAGGTGTGATTTAAGGTTCATGTAAAGGAGTTATGAGATAATTAGAACTAAATTATTGATGTTTATGAATTAGAAGTTTATTCGTTGCTATAAAGAGACATTTATGTTGAAATTTACTGATTCTATGAGTATCAATGCTTTATGAAATTTGTATTTTAAGTTAGTTGCCATCGCACTTTGTTTAGTATGTGAATTATGAGCACCACTGAGTTTTATACTCAGCGCGTCAATTTTTATCACGCGTAGGTTGAAGATCGTGGTTGGTACTTGAAGACTTGAGGAGTACGTTTAAAGCAGAAGTGACTAACTTGGTCATAGTAGATTGAGAGTTGTAATATTAAGAATTATGGCATGTATTAAGATTTATGGCATGTATAATTATTACATTTGTTAGAGCTTATGTGATTGGAAATATAATTGAAGCATGTAATTATTGTGGTGTAAGTATTTGGAGGAAATGATTGAAATATTTTACTATAGTTGGTATGATTAGGTCATGAAGACTTGATATAGATCATGAATGCAATTAATTGCTGGATTTTCAATGCTATTGAGGATTTATACAGTTATGACTATATATATAAAGTGTTGTTGTGTTATGATGATTAGTTGGAGATATTGAAAGTTTGAACTTTTAATTGGGAGTGTTTTATATTCATATTTAGCATACAGGATGATATCAGCATGACAGGATATAAGTTCAACCAGATTGTAGCGTCTCGGCTCGGTTCATTCGGGTTAACGGGTGGACCGGAAAGGGATGTTACAAATGTACTGAATTTTACCCAGGAAGCTTCTCACCTGACGTTCTGTTCTAGGCGGCTCCATATCCTGAATGGCTTTTATTTTATCGGGGTCGACCTCAATCCCGTTAGGTCCTACAACGAAACCTAACAACTTCCCTTTTGTTACTCCGAATACGCACTTCTTGGGATTGAGTCTCAAATTATACTGCTTGACCCGTGCAAAGAACTTTTCTAACATCTCTGCGTGTTCTTCCTGTGTTTTTGTCATGATCACCATGTCATCCACATATACTTCTAGCCCTTTATGGATCATATCATGAAATAATGTTGTAGCCATTCTCTGGTATGTTGCCCCGGCGTTCTTCAATCCAAATGGCATTACCCTATAGCAAAATGTTCCGAAATCCGTGGTGAAGGCCGTCTTGTGCTTGTCCACTAGGGCCATCAGTATCTGGTTGTATCCGGAGAATCCGTCCATGGTAGAATAACATCCCATTCCGGCAGCACTGTCGATCAAAACATCTATGTGCGGAAGTGGAAAGTCATCCTTAGGCGAGGCTTTGTTCAGGTCCCTGTAGTCAACACAGACCCTTATCCTCCCATCTTTTTTCAGCACCGGGACTATATTAGCCAACCATTCCGGATAGTGAACTACTTCCAGGAATCCTACATCCAACTGCTTCTGGACTTCAGCTTTGATCTTGTCTTGCCACTCTGGTCTGACCCTTCTTCTTTTCTGCTTTACTGGCTTAACATTCAGATCAGTAGGAATGAAGTGCTCTGCTATTGATCTGTCGATTCCTGGCATGTCCGCATAGCTCCAGGCAAATACCTCTGAATTTCTTCTAATGCATTCTTGAAGATCCTGTCTGAGCTCAGGTTTAGAGTCTGATCCGATTTCGATTATTTTAGGATCTTCAGTGGTGCTTAAATTAAATGCAAAATGATGCAATGCATTTATGTCAAATATGCGAGTGGTATAATCAATGCCATGAACATGACAATCAGGAAAATAAGAAAACAAATAGTCAAAGTTCACTTCCATTGATTGAAATAAAAGAGGAAAACCATCCATAGTGTTCTCAAAACAAGGATCAGAAAAACAAAATACAGGATTAATTGCCTGTTAAATACATTCATTACAAGTATCCCTTATCGCCTGGATTACTTCATCGGCATCTGCACCTTCTTCTCCTTCCTCCGGGGTAGCTTCTATCTTCTCTTCAGCTAGCTTCATCTTCGATACCTTCCTCTCTGTCCCTTCGGCATCTTCAGCAGCTAGAACCAACTGGAGGATTCGTGCCTTGGCCTTCCGTTCTTGCGCCAGTTTGGAAGCTTCATCCCCAATCCCCAAAAAGTCTTCAAACTCAGATATCCGCTTTGACCGCTCAGATTCGGTGCTTGCTTCTATCATACACACTGTAAACTCGGTTCCATCCACAGCTATTCCAAAAAAGGTTTGGGTGACTTGATCAGCTTCTCCTCATAGTCGGTCATAAATATCTCCAAGCCGGGATAGATCTTCCCCCTTACTCTGAAATTCTCCTTCGACTTGTGGAACAAAGAAAATATGATTCAAATTCGACCCTCTGATTGGAGACCGAACCTCATATTTTTCTTTCTTTCTATTTTCAAAATACCCCAATCCGCGCTTGTCTTGCTGTCCCAATGCCAACGAGAGTGGTTTAAACCTTCCTTGCAGCTCCCGACCCAAGCCTTTGCCGTACTGCCAATTCATCTTCTTCATCATCTTTCTCGAGAAAGGACTCATTTTATTCACTGCACTCTTGCTCTTGGTGGTGGGCGCATCAATTACTGCCACCTGAAAACCCGATAGCGGTACCGCCAGCTCTAGACCTTCCACTATTGCCACACTCAGATCCTCTTGCGCATTGACTGTCACCACGTTTGTACCCCATGGAATTTTTACTTTTTTGTGCAAGGTGGACGGAACTGCACCTAAATGATGGAGCCAGGGTCTTCCTAACAAAAGAGCACAGTTGGCTAAAATGTCAAGCACAACCACGTCTACCCAGCTTTCCACTGCCCCTGTGGATATCTTTGCTTTAAAAGTCCCTTTTGCATTCCTCATGGTGTTGTCATAAGCTTTGACCACCATATTTGATGGCTCGAGTTCAGACTCTTCAATTTTGAACTTGGACAGCATCTTCAACGGGCATACACACAGTGCTGATCCATTATCCACCATCACATTCCGGGTATCACGTCCATTGACGGCAATCTGAATATATAGTGGCTTACAGTGGTTTCTTCCTTCTGGTGGGAGGTCCGAGTCAAAGAAAGTGACCTCGCCAATTCTTCGTTGTAGCACGTTGATCATATCAACACTTTGAATCCGAGCCGGCACCCTGATGAAAGTCATAGCTTCAAGTAAAGCTTCTCTATGCTCCTTAGATGCTATCAGCAAGTCCCATATTGAAATGTCTGCTCTTGTTCTTTGCAACTGACTCAGTACTGAATTGGCGGTCATCCCACTAGGTGCCTTATTCTGACTGCTTTCTTCAACCTCGACAGTCTTCTTGTGTCCTTTTATTATCTCTTCCTCTTTCTTCTTTTCTTTTGGCTCCTCTCCGCCTTTCTCCGTCACTTTCTTCTTTGTTCCATCAACAACAACCTCTTTTCCCTTAGCCTGCATACTGCTCTCGGGATTGTATACTCGCCCACTCCGGGTCAAGCTCTGAACACCTACTTCATTTACTTCCTCCTCACTGCTGTAGTACCACTGTTCTTCTTGGTCGGCTAAGCTCTTTTGAATGGCAAGCTGGAGTTGCTCATCCTCATCTTCCGGCACATCACCCACCTTCACCGTGATGCTTTTCTCGATTTCAATTTTTACTGGCACCTTCTCTTCCTCATCGCTACTACAGTCATCCCATATGTTCAACATTGCGCACATCTGCTCTTCCCATTCCGCTTCTGCCAATACCACTTCTTCTGGCAATCCACTCCCAATCGCATTGACTGATCCGCTGACTGAGTCTTACGGGACGGATAATTGTATTGATATTGGGGAAGTGGGTTATTCTTGGTACTTGGCTTGCTTTTGTCCGAAGGCTTAGTAATCTTCCCATTGTCAATCAAGTCCTGAATATCGTGCCTCAATTTAAAACATTCATCAGTTGAATGCCCTTTGCACTGATGATAATCACAATTTCGGTCCATACACTACAAAAAAAATGCTCATGTGCGACCGATATTTGCGACCGACCAGTATCGGTCTCAAATTTGCGACCGATTTGCTACACAAGAACAAACAGTCGCAAATTTTAGCGGTAACAATTCCCGTGATTTTGTTTCTCAGTTTATGACTACTATGTGACGGATTTGCGACCGATTTGTGACTAAGGGTTATTCCGTCGCAAAATTTCGCGGTTCAAAATTAGGGATAAATTTTGCGACCGATGTGCGACATATTTGAGACCGACATATTGCGACCGAATGTATTATTCGCAAATCGGTCGCAAAATGACTCGGAAGTAAAACGACGTCGCAGGGTAAAAAATTGCGACCGATATTAATAGAATTTGCGACCGACTGTCGGTCGCAAATTTTAGGGCTTTAAACGCCCTCCTTCTTCTTTCTTCTTCTTCCTTTCTTCTCCTCCTCCTCTCCTCTCCTCTGTTCGCAGGCCGCTCCAGCCCCTCCTGACGCCGCTCCAGCCCGCCTGACGCCGCTGCAGCCCCTCATGACGCCGCTGCAGCCCCTCCGATCACTCCACCCGTCTTGTTGAGGTATTTTCCGATTTGTGTTTCAAAATTTTTTGAATTTCGTTTATTGTTTTTTTTGATTTGCGATTTATTTGTATTTGGGCATAATTATTTGTATATTTGTAATGTTATTTAGTTTATTGCATCTTATTGTTTCATTGAAACTAGTCTGTTGAGCATCATAAGTGGAAATTCAGTGCATGGTTTATAAATTAATTGATTCATTTGACCCTGCATATTAACAAGTTTCCTAACATCGACATTTCAGTTGATGAGAGCAAAAAATTTGAACTACAATTTTTATTGAACCTGAAAGAAATAAAAACAATAAGAAACCGCTTTGCCTTTAAAATCAATAATCATGTAGTTATACCTTTTTCTGCATGTGATATTTTCACTAATTTATCATAGATGTAGTACCATAAGTTCAAAAAAATGAAAAAGAAATCAAAACATAAATGTATAAGCATTTTCATTAGTTAAAAAAAAGAAAGCATATGCAGTAGGAATAATATCTGAGACTTATTAACAATCCTCCGTTAAACTTTCATGAATATGCTCCTTCTATCATTACCTTCAATGGATATATATGTATCAATAAAAACATAAAGGGTCAGTCTATTTATTTTCTTATAAGTCAATGTTTTGAAGCCAATTGCAAATAAAATTTATCCAATTACCAAAATGAATGTGCATAGTTGACAGTTTTGCTGATTTCGATCGATAAACATTATCATGGAAATGCTTGGAATATAAAAGATTATATTGGTCTTCAATAGAAAATGCTTTCTCACTTCATACACATAGAATTATCTTACAATCAACATAGAATTGCCTCACTTCAAACACATAGAATTATCTCATCTTCTGCACCATATGACCCTTTACAGCTGCTTAATTTTTAGGATTGGGAGTTGGGTTTGTTTCAGTTCTTCTCTAGTTAATTGTTCCTCACTCTCTCAGGTCATTTCTGTTACTATACTGTTTCATTTTAATGTTCCATCCTTTTTCTTTAATTAACTTATAAAAATAATAAAAAAAAAGCTAATTCTCGAGCTTAACCCTACATATGCAACTATTTATTTGCATGTAATCCAATAATTGAACATTCTTTAAATAATAAGATTATGCAGTTTTTAACTGTCCAATTATGCTTATTTCTCAAAAAAAAAAAATTAAAAATCAATTTAATTGGGTCCTCTACTTCAGTATTTGCCCTAAATTAGATATAGTGAGAAGGGATGGAATCAGAAATGATTAAATCACAATGAACATTTTTTTTTTCTTTTAAATCATGTTGGTCTTACATAAAATAGCATCTCAAAAGAGTGTGTTTGTGTGTATATATAAAATCCCTCCCTCCCATCCTTTCAATCCTAATTGTAGTAGATCCAATCCATAAGTTAGAAAAGCACTACTACATGTTCATGACCATCATCATAAGTACAGTACTGCTAATGATGATAAAAACCTAGAAATTGATTAAGGTAGAGAAATAGAAAGAAATTAATTAAGAAAGATAAGTTCTATTACATAAGTACTGAAAATTAACTAGCAATTATTAAATAATTAATCATTAAGCTCTATTATTGCATTAGTAAATTCCTAATTATGGCAGCTTGAGCAGTGTCAGTAGTTGCCAATAACTCAGATAGCCTCTCACTTAGATCATCGACTTCTCTGTGCAAGTTTCTGATGTAGTTGCATGTCTCCTGCAACACCTTGGCTGCTGAAACCTGTAAATGATCATCAATTCAATAACAAACAAGTTCATATTTAGACTCTTCTCAAACACAAAAATTACTTTGGACAAAATTATTCACAATATATTTGCATCTTGGTTATGGTTTTTCTTGGGTGTAATGTAAGAGGAGAGTCTGATGGTTCGGATATAACTTTTCTTGAATAAGTTGAATTTTTCTTGAATTTAGAGTTACAAATGAATCCAATTTTAGTGAAGTTAAGTTTGGCTAGATAAAGATATTTTTAAATTCAAGTTTGATTCAATTGGATTTATTTAAAAATAATTAAATTAGTTCAGCTCGAATTCAACTCGATGATTATAAATAAACTCAGTTTATTAGCGATGCAGATTATTTATAGCCCTAAATTTGATAATTATAATATAATAATTTGATTTTATCATATATATATATATATATATATATATATATATATATATGATAACTAAATATTATAACTACATAGTAATAAATAAAAAAATGATAATATTAAAAAATATGTAATTTTAATTTTCAAATAAGACATAAACATGATAGTTTGAATTTTTTTAATAATAATTATGTTATGATACATGTAATTGAAATTACTCTTTTTTTATAATTATGAAATAATGCTTTTTTTTTATTATTGTTGTTATTATTCTTTTTTTTTTTTTTTAATGAATGATGCGTTTGGTTTGGTTGGAGGCCTAGTAGTGGCCATTTTGCTTTTGGAGAATGTTGGTATGATATAGGAGTGGTTATTGAAGTGTTTTTACATTTGAGATTTGATTGAGTTGTGCCGAAGTGCTGCCGAATTTTTTGCAAAAAAATTCAATATGTGGAATCGTACACTTACCTTTATTAGGGTAAAGGTAATAAATGAACTTAGTGAATAAATGAACTTAGTGATTTTACATTTATATATAGGTACCCTTATTATAGAAATAACCTTAGTTAGTTATAAGCGTAAATTGAACATTACATTAGTGGCATGTTTTAAGGATGATTTATACTAATGCAATTACATATAATTTACCCTTCATAAACACATTGTTAATTAGGTAAAAAAAAATGCGAAATAATCGAGATTGGATGTACTGGAGGTTCGAGGTCAATGGGATATTACGACAAGAGTTCCTGCAAGGATTAGAGGCGTTTATACAGTTTGCAGTTGGTAATCCCAGTTTTATGGATGGTAATAAGTTGAGGTGTCCATGTAATCACAAGAAGTGTTGAAATCGAGCCTTCTTAGACATCGATACAGTGAAACTTCATTTGTGCAAAAATGGGTTCGTGGAAAATTATTACGAATGGATACATCATGGTGAAGCTCGAGTTGCCAGTGGGTCAGGGCACTCCATTCCGGTAAGTTTAGAAGTTCAGCCTTATCAATTTCTGTATGGTAATCAATGCAATGATATGGTGATCGATGCGAGTAGAGTATAATGTGATTGGGATAATATGGAGGAATCGCCAAACGTAACAGCACAACAATTGTTTGACATGCTAAGTGCAGCTAACAGTGAACTGTGGCCTGGATGCAAGAATCATTCAGTTCTGTCTGTTGTTGCACGATTACTACACATGAAAGCGGAGCACCATTTTTCAGAAAGGTGTTACGATGATTTTGTGCAGTTAGCAAAGGAAATGTTGCCTGAAGGCCATTCAATGGTTGATAATTTTTATCAGACAAAAAAATTAGTTCGGGGATTAGGACTACTGGTAGAAAAGATTGATTGCTGTCGTAATAATTGTATGATATTCTGGGGTGTTGACTCCGAATTCAGAGAATGCAAGTTTTGTAATCTTCCAAGATATCAACGGCGGGGTCAAGGTACTGGTAGAGTACAAAGAGAGAAGGCTTTCAAGAAGATGTATTATTTCCCTCTTGTTCCTCTCCTTCAAAGGTTATATGCATCTAAGGCGACAGCTGAACACATGACATGGCATGCTTTGCATGAATATGATGATGGTATAATGACTCATCCGTCAGACTCTGAAGCGTGGAAACATTTTGATAACATTCATCTTGTGTTTGCTGCTGATATGAGAAATGTGAGATTGGGGCTTTGTACTGGTGGGTTTCAGCCGTTTGGCCAATCAGGACAACAATATTCATCATGGCCTGTCATTGTGACACCATATAATCTACCACTGTCAATGTCTATGAAAGATGAATATATGTTTTTGTGTGTTATTGTTCCTGGCCCTACTAATCCAAAACATAAAATTGATGTGTTTCTGCAACCTTTGATTGCCGAACTTAATTATTTATGGGAATATGGGGTTGAAACATTCGATATTTCGACCAATCAGAATTTCATAATGCGAGCTGCTTTGCTTTGGACCATCAGTGATTTTCCAGCATTTGGAATGTTATCTGGGTGGAGTACGGCTGGCAAATTGGCATGTCGTCATTGCATGGAAAACACAAATGCATTTACACTAAAGAATGGAGGTAAACAATGTTGGTTTGATTGTCATCACAAATTCTTACCAGAATCTCACCCTTGGAGGAGAAATCGACAATGCTTTAGAAAGAACACGACTATTGTTGAACCCCCTCCACCTGTGAAGTCTGGAGCTGAAATATTACAAGAAATTGAAGATCTGGGGCTTATGAAAGTTACAGAGTTAGGTGCAGATGAGGTAAATACAAGAATTGGCAGGAATAGCGGGTGGAAAAAGCGAAGCATCTTCTGGGATTTGCCATACTGGAGTTCACTTCTTATCCGTCATAACCTTGATGTCATGCACATAGAAAAAAATGTGTTTGAAAATCTGTTCAACACTGTCATGCACATTGAAGGGAAAACCAAGGATAATGCAAAAGCTAGAGCAGACATGAAGGAAATTTGCCGTCGACCAGAACTCGAGCAATCTGTACTTACTGGTAAGTTTCCAAAGGCATGTTATTGTTTAGATAAACCCCAAAGGCAATTATTGTGCGAATGGCTATGATCATTAAGGTTTCCAGATGGCTACTGTTCAAATATGGGTAGATGTGTGGACATGAGGAAGTACAGATTGTTTGGTATGAAAAGCCATGACTACCATGTTCTCATGCAAAGATTGATCCCTGTGGCATTCCGGGAATTATTACCAGGAAAAATTTGGGAAGCAATGACAGAATTGAGTCTCTTTTTCAAGGAATTGACGATGACTATTATCCGATGCGATGATATGGACCAATTAGCGCGAGAAATCCCAGTAGTGATGTGCAAGTTGGAGCAAATTTTTCCACCCGGCTTCTTTGATTCTATGGAACATCTGCCGGTTCATTTGCCCTATGAATGTCGTTTAGCAGGACCGGTACAATATCGATGGATGTATCCATTTGAGAGGTGATTCAATAACATCTCATTCTAATGATTACATCATTTATTTGAACTTATACTTACATATTGGTATTATACAATGACAGACACCTGCAGAAAATTAAAAAAAATGTGCGCAATAAGGCAAAGGTCGAGGGATCCATTTGCAATGCATATTTGGTGGAAGAAGCTTCCACATTCTATTCACACTACTTTGACCAACATGTTTTCACCAAGCATCGGAGAGTGCCACGTAATGATGACGGAGGAGATCGCGTACAATCTGAGTTTGAAGGAAATCTAAAAATTTTCACCTATCCCTGGCGTACGATTGGTAAATAAAAAAAAAGACGATTGACTGATGCAGAGATACAAGCGGCTCAAACCTATATTTTATTGAATTGCGAAGAGATCACACCATATGTACAGTAAGTATACATAATGTAAACAGTCTAAAATTGATGTGGGCCGTTAGTTAAATCATATTTATGCTAATTTGGTTCATTGATAAATAGGAAATATATCAATCTTTTGCGGCTTCAAAATCCCAATTTGCCTGATACTGCAGTTGATGCAAAGCTGGACACCGAATTTGCAGAATGGTTCAAATATTATGTAAGTTACTTTCAATGTACACAACATGGATCAAACTACATTTATTAAATCTCACTCATTTCATTACTATTTTCCATAGGCTCGAAGCTCGGGAATCGATATCTGTAACAGATTTATTACGGATCTGGCAAAGGGGCCATTACCGATCGCTAATGCCTACTCTGGCTACTTTGTAAACGGTTTCAAGTTCCACACTGAGGGTTATGGGAGAAGCAGAAAGACAATGAACAGCGGTGTGTGCATAAAGGGATCGAACTACAGTGATGTGTCAAACGATTTTTATGGGAAATTGGTTGAGGTTTTGGAGTTAGAATATCCAGGCCTACCAATGAAGTGCACAATCTTATTCAAATGTGAATGGTTTGATCCTACGCCAAACATTGGCACGAAGGTTCATCCTAAGTATAATCTGTTAGATATTAATCAAAGAAGAAGATATACAAAGTATGAACCTTTTGTGTTGGCAATGCAAGCTGCATAGGTGTACTATGTCCCATATCCATCGTTTAAACGAGACCGATGCGATTGGATGGCAGTGTGTAAAATCAAGGCTAGATCAGTTGTTCATGCTCTTGAAACCAAACAATCTGCTTCACTTGCAGTATCGGAGCCATTTCAAGAAGTTAGGGTTGAAACGCAACCGATGCAAGTTGTTGAAGATTTAACAGATAGATTGGATGATGAAAGCCGATCTTATGTTGAAATAGGAGCATCGGATGATGAAGAGGAAGAAAATCAAATCATCATGGGTACCTCAGAAGACGAATATGAAGAAGAGGAAGTTGATGAAGAGGAGGAGGAAGCAGATGATATTGAAGACACTTAAAACTTAGAGCAATTTTACTATTACAAATTCGTAAATGTATATCTAATTAATATTATTAATGAAGAAAATCAATGGTATTAACTTTCTTTACTCATATTTACGACATGTTCAACAATTCATATAATTATATAAATTCATTTTTTCTATGTTCTGATATCTGCAGTACAGATGGCTAGAGGCAGAGCGTTTGATTCTGACGCGTCCGGTAGTGGTTCGCGTGGAGGACGTGGCCTTGGATGCAGTGCCGGTGGACGAGGAGGGTCGATCCCTCATCCTTCATCAGGTACGTCTGGTGCTTCGTCATCTGCTCAACGACCAGTACTGCCGCCATCACATCCTTCTTCAGGTACGTCTGGGGCTTCATCCTCTGCTCAGCGTCCAGTACTGCCGACATCATAGCCTTCTGCTCCTTCCTCTTCTGCTCCTTCCTCTTCTACCCCCGTTTCTGGACCAGTACAGACTCCATCAGCTGCACAGTCACCTACTGTGCAAGGTAATCATAAATGTCATAACTGTCATTTTAATTATATATTAATTATCTAAAAATTATAACATTTGTCACTTCTTTTGCAGCTTCATCAGATCCACGTATCACCCTCAGTTTGGTAGCGGGACAGTAAGTACTTATTCAATTTTTTCGCAAGCATATTTTGTTCACATTGTGATGCTTTCGTGTAATTATATTTCACTTCTGTTTTTTTTTTTTAGCATATATCCATCTTCTCGAGCAGCGAGGCAAATTTTGAGGATAATCAAGCTCCAGCTGCATAAAGAAGGATACACATGGGATGCCGTACCACAAGAGGCGAGAGACTTTTATTGGGAGGAGTTTCAGGTACTCTTTGGTTTAAGTTCTATCATCATTGAATGTTTACAATTCAAGATACATCCTTAGTGTTGAAACGCTATATTTAATTTTTTGCAGAAACATTTCATATGGGACGAGGCCATTACAGCTATGCTGAAAATAGCCTGGGAGAAGATATGCGCCGAGCGATATGCTGACTTCACCTATAGGATGAGAAGAAGCGGTAAGAAGCAGCAGTGTGTGTCTCAGGAGATATGGGAGAGCTGGCAAAAGGCTTGGGAGGATCCTGCCTTCAAGAGAAAGCGGGAGATATTTGCACAAAACAGGTGCAGTGAGACTGGCGGTGATGGAGCAGGACCTTCTAGACACACAGGTGGATCTATATCTGCTATAGAGACAGCTCGATTATTAGTAAGTGTACTAGTCCCTTTATATGAAACTGATGTTTAATGAAAGGACACTATATATATTAATATATCATGCATAAAAATTCATTACAGGCTGAAAAATTACGTCGTGAGCCCACACCGATTGAGGTGTTTACATACACTCACACTAAGGACCACGATCTGAATACGTTTGTCGAAAGACGTTCGGTGAGCGTCAATGTAAGTAACAATGAATAATATTTACATTTGCCTTCTACTCGTTGCGAAGATGTACAAAGTTCAATATAATAAAGCTTGCAATTGCATTGATTAATTAATTTTTTGTTTTCAGGAGAACTATACTACAGCTCGGGAGCGTATTGTTACTTCTCAGACCGATGAATCCGAAGCTGAGTCAAGAATTGACGAGGTAGCGCTTTATCTCGAGGCTATAGGGGGCGAGAAGAAGAGGAAGGTATACGGCATCAGGTCTCAGGCATCACAGTTTTATTGCGGCTCAGCAGCTCACGCTTCTACAGCCAGCACAGCACCACAGCCCGAGCACACTGACGAGCACTGTAATGATGATATACGGGCTCAGCTTGCTGATCAGCAGAGACAGATTGCAAAGTTAGAGCGCATGTGATGCGGCTGTCCGGTGAGCCCCGTGCTGGTACTTCTTCCTCTGATCCTGCGCTTGCTACAGACCGACATGTTTCGACATCTCAGTAGCAGCCACTACCGGCTCCTGATCCCGATGCTGCAGCAGATACCTTGGTCACCCCTCCTGGCGCTACATCACATCCAGCAGCTACTCCTCCCGGCGATCCGACATCGGATCCTGCAGATGAGCAGCAGCATAGATTTGATTTTGGACCTTTTTAGTTTTTTATTTGTATTTTGATATTTTAATTTGTTCAGTACAATAAAAATTACATTTTTATATTGTTCTTGAATTGCGTGTGTGATATATATGTATATATGTCAATTTTCACAGGTACGGAAAAATTTTGGTTTCATAATAATATTTAATTTTTTTTATTTTTTTTTAATTTTGCGACCGATTTGCGACCGATTTAAAAAATTTGCAACCGATTTTTCTGCGACCAAATTAGCGACTGAATTTCAAATTAAACCACGACCAAAATTTGCGACCGATTATTCAATTTTGCGACCGATATAATCAGTCGCAAAATTGCGACCGATGAAATAATCGGTCGCAAATATTTTTTGCGACCAGGTATTTTGCGACCGAAGTATGTCGTTCGCAGATCGGTCACAAAGAACAATTTGCGACCGATCTAAGCCATTTTGCGACCGATTTGTCGGTCGCAAAATAGCATTTTTTTTGTAGTGATATATCTCCCTCGCACGGGCTTAGTCAGGTCTACTGGCAGCTTCGACAGCACCCCATTCTTGATGCATGATCTTAACACTATGCTCAAGGGTCTTCCTAAATCGGTGAACTCTCTTCTGGCTCTTTCATTAACTGCCCCCACAATTGTATTACTATTCCCCGACTGGTTCTGATTACTACCTCCGGCACCTCTGTCACCATAAGAAGTCCGATAGTTGCCAAACCCTCTATTCTTTTTCTTTTCTTCCTTGTATAATTCCTCAATGTTCAACCCAGCGCTTTGAACCAAAGCAAAATCAGTGAGAGGTTGAGTTAACATCCTTTCTTTAAAGAAGGGCAACAAGCTCCTGCTGAAGATTCGGATCAATTCCTTGTCTTTTGGCCTCGTCTGAACTCTATACAACTTAGTTCTCCATCTCCTATAGTAATCAAAAAAGCTCTCGTCCTTCCCCTGTCTTAAACTTTCCAAGTCGCGCAAACCGAACTCGTCACTCTCATCGGTCTTGAAATGTTTGAGAAAAGCGGTCTGCAGCTTGATCCAATTCTTCTGAACCTCCTCATCTAGGCCATCATACCACCTCCGATAATCCTTGTGTAATGTTTTCTGGAATGCTCGCAAAACATCTTCCTCATTATATCGGTTCATCTGAGAGACTCGGAGAAATTCGGACAGGTGAGAACGAGGATCATTGTCTCCTTAAAAAATGGTGTGCTTGAATGTCTTAAATGAGGCAGAACTGGTTGGGTGCAAAACATACTCGGTTATGTGAAAGTTGGTGACCGGGTCTTTTTCCTTTACTGCAGCCATTTTGTCAAATCTTTCCTTCAGCTCGGCAAGTTGCTTGAGCACACCATTCTCGACAGGGGTAGTATTTCCCATAGAGGTCTGATTATCTGACACAGGTTCTGGAATTTGTCTCTCTTCAACCACAGGTTGGCTGCTTGAAGGGGGAGTAGTTTGGTTTTGGGCCCTATCTTGGGCGAGAGCAGCGGCTACAATCTGAGCGATGGTCCTTATCTGAGCTTGAGAAAATCCGGGCTCATCCCCTATATCATCTGCCATTTCTACTGGATCTGAGTCGGGCTCTAAATCTGATGAACTTGAATAGCTCACTGAACTGACCGGAATAAACTCGGGGATTGAGGATGTTCTGACTAAACACTGACCAGGACGTCTGTTCCAAGCTCTCGAAGTAGTTTCCCGGGAAGGATCAATTCTGACAAAAAATTTCTAACTTAAAGAGGGTCCTGCATGTATGCATGCAAAAATGACAGCACATAGGATGAGAAATGCGTTTCTAATGTGCTAAAGCCAGCATGGAAATAAGATCTCGATTTCAACGACTGGATCAAAAATTTGATATGAATAACACGTCAATAACTTATTTTATATTTAAACATTTCGAGCATTATCTGTCGTCGACCGCTCCTTTTGGATTTACGATTGACTATTTTCTCTCGAATCCCTAACTTTTGCCTCGGAATGAAAGAATTTCCGAGCGGGATTTTATTTTGTTATTATTTTTATTGTGTATTTGTATCCTTACTTTTTGCCTTGGAACATATGGTCCCAAGCAGGATTTTCATTTTATTTTGTTACAAAATTTTGCAATCTCTCACTTATTTTCAGATAATGCGAGAAATGTAAAAAATACAAAGGAATCGCAACCCCCTTATATCTCCCTTTTCTTTTGGGTATTGATTTACTATAAGTGATTGCATAATATTATTCAAAACGAATTTGAAATCCAGATCAAGATCAAGGTCAAATGTCCATACCGAACATTAGCTCTTATTAATGCATGGCTAAAAAAGAAAATGTTACATGATGCATGAATGTCACATCATATGTACAGTTTATATCAAACAGGGGAACGGGAGTTGGGAAATGCATGCCTTCCAACCTTATTTCTCCCACACACGGATTCCGTTGGTATAAAATTTCGACATCTGTTTCCTAGGAATTGGTCTAATCTCGATAACCAACAGGGGGTTTTGAGATTGACGATATCAACTCTCGGACATGAATGTGGCATAACATCAGCAAATAGAATCGGGTGCACCTTAGGGGAAGTAACTAAGGCTTTTAACTATGTGCATTGGCTTTAGTCATATTGGGCTTAACAAGGTCTGGGTTCCGCAAACAGGATTCGGGCTTTGTTGGGCCTACTCCTTTTGACGCACCTTTGAGGTACTAGGCTAGTAATGTTAATTCTCAGATGGATGCACCTAAATCGCATGGTCTAGGCTAGATCCACCGTCAAACTTAACACCAGTACCGAAGGGTAGTATGGGTAGAATGAGGTGAGAAGAGAGAAATGCAAGTGAATGCAACAAGTCCTATAAAGGAAAAGGAAAGCAATTAAACACATACGGACGATTAAAAAAAATTTTCATCGGCTTTTCTAACCAATTTTATTTAGAAACAGTAGGCTTTTAGAGTCAATTCCTATTTGCAACCACTAAATTATTTATTAAAAATAACCGGGGATTAGTGGGTTCAAAAGTCCCCAATGAAGTCGCCAAACTGTTTTCGCCGAAATCCCAAAACCCCGGAAGGATCCGAAAACATCAATTTTATTTTTTCTTTTTTTTTTTTTGGAAAGAGTTGATAAAAATCTTTTTGGATATGCGATGCCGATAAATCGGTCTTATAAAACATTTGAGTCGCCACCCATTATTTCGGCAATGGGACCGTTTCCGATTTTATAAAAGTGACTTCACTTAACCCAATTTTATTCAAGGCCTTTTATTTAGGAAAACTAGTCAGGCGTACCAAGTACGATTCTAGGTAAGGGAATTGGGTACGTCGGTCCGTTGGAAATCGACGCTCGGAAAACCGGCCTCTTTTAACCTACGATTTCTAATTGATTTTATTTCAGAAAAAGCCGAATTATTTAAACCCAACCCGAATGAATCGAACCGAGTTTCTATTTGGAAAATTAATTAACCGTCCCAAATAAATTCATTCATTGCATTCATTCACAAATTAATCATCGCATCCATCATTCATCCACAATATATATAACAAAAATAACTAAAAGACCCGCTCTTGCCTTATGGTTAAAGGCGGGCCACAAACCGAGTTTAATAATATAGTTAAAAGGAAATAACAAATATTAAATCTCAAAATACCATAATCACAACAGATTAATTGACTTGGTTTGATTAAAACTCAATTTGCCCATTATTGATCATTTTTCTGGATTAAGATTAAGAATCTATTTAATGAAATGAAATTAAGGCAAAATAATCAAAATAATCTAGAATTGGAAGACAGTCGCGTGGCGCAGCTCTTATCTTTTATTCTGGGGTTTGTAATAGTTGCGTCACGCAGGTGTTCTATGAGGAATAGTCGCGTGCCGGAACTCTGGTTATGGTCCTGAAGACTAGAACAGTTGCGTCACGCCACTGTTCTATGAAGAACAGTCGCGTGACGGAACTCCTAGCTACGTGACAGAACTGTTCGTGACTTATTTAAGATACTCAGACATATTGATTATTTATTTACAACGAAACATTAAATACAAGTATAAAACAAAATATAAGCTTGAGTACGCGAACAGCTGCGTCACGCAGGTGGTCCAATCCAGGCTAAGAGCTTTTGGACATGAACAGTCGCGTCACGCAGGTAGTAGCTGCGTGACGCGGCTGCTCTGGTCCGCAACTACCTTTCAAACTACTCTTTTTTACGTGTTCTTTTTGTCAAAAATGATTAAAATCAACCCAGAAGAGTTCAACAGTGGGCAAACTTACGTTTTATCAATAACAGATCAACTAAACAATATGAAAATGAGATTTTTAAGAGATAAAATATTAGAAATGAAAAAGAAAAGTTAGATTAGTTACCTTGCCCTCAGATTCGAGGATTGCATATACTGAGATTGGTTTAGAGACAATGTTTCACGATCCCAGAAATGTGGTCACCAAGTTTTTCACAAAATAAATCGTTTTCTTTTTCCTCTTCTTATATTTTGTGTTTTTTTTTTTTTTTCATTTTAAGTCTAAATATATATGACTTGATCTTCCTCAAGTTTACTCAGTTGAGTTCTTGAGCAAGAGCTCTAGTCGTTAATCCAGAAACTTAAACTTGGAAAGTTGTATTCCTTAGAGGAAATGAGAGCAAAAATGTCAAAAGTCCCATTTTTGCTGCAAAATGTTGTATTTATATGGCTAGGGCAAAAGAGGATAGTCGCGTCACGCAGGTAGTAGCTGCGTGACGCACCCGTAAGCTGCGTGACGCACCCGTAAGCTGCGTGACGCGACTTGCTTTTCGTACAGTTGCCGCGTATCCATATAAACAGTGCAGGTCATTGCACGGGCGCGCGCCAGAGGTGTCAGCCTTGTTAGAGTTGCGTGACGCAACTAAGAGTGCCGTCACGCAGGTAGTAGCTGCGTGACGCAACCCTAACGCGGGCCAGGCTCCTTTGGGTCGGTTTGATTCAGATTTTGGTTCAAACACTTCTGGTTGATCGTGAAACCTTATCCATTGTCCTCATATCATCATCGGGTCAGGTGGGGGCATAAAATTACGCGTCAACAGTAGCAAGCACAAGCTGACCATGCTTTCACTCTCCTGACCGTGTTCTCTCTTTTCTCAGGAATTTTCAATTTTTTTGGTAATTTTATTTATTTATTATTTATTTAGTTTTTGTTTAGTATTTTTTCTTTACTTTTTTAGTATTTTATTGTATCATGTAGTTTTCTTCTTCCCTATTTCAGAATTTAGCTATTGGAACTAATGCACTTGGTTTTCTTGTATATATTGTATCAATTCTCAATACAACGGTGGTAAGGTGTTCTCGACTCTATTTTACTTTTACACCTTGTTTTGATAATATATGATAAGTCTGGGGAATAGATTTTATTTTTGCACACATTAGGGACAACGTGCTAAAGTAAGTTGGGGGAAGGAAAATTTTAGTTGAATTTTTAATTTTTTTTATTTTGTTTTGTTTGTTTCAATTAGCTTGATATGGTTGGAACAATTATAAGCAAGCTTGGGAATTATAGTAATTTATTAACTTGTAATGAATTTAGTTGTTGTTCGAAACTAGTTGCTTTGAGCTTAAATTTTAATTTTTGACATAACATGATTCTTTAGTTTAACGATTTATTTTTAAGGTCATAACACCAATATTTGTGATTTTTTATGGTATATAGGTATGTTTTAATCAAAATTTATTTAACCTTGGCAGTCCTACAATAAATTCGAATTTCTTTTGAGGTAAAATTTTTGAAATGCTCACATTAGAAAGAGATGATTTAGGCATTCTTTATTGAACTTCATATTTTAGCCTAGATCACCCTAAGTTGAATTTTAACCTTTGCAACCAATTTGAAGTCTATAACCAAAATTTTTCTCGTTTACCCATATTAAGCCTAACCATTAAACCAATTTAAATTCTTATTTTCAGTAAAATAATGTATAATTTAAGGATTTGATTTTATTAAAATATAGCAAGAGAATAAAAGGGAGAATATTTCATTAATACTAGCAAGTGAAGAAATTAGCAAATTCAAAGAGAAACATCGCAATGAAAAAGCAACCAATCAAAAATTCAAGTTTGGGGAATCGAAGCAAAAAAGAAATTATCAAAGTATTATGAAGAGACCTTGCCAAAGTATCTTTAATTTTGAGCTAGTGAGGAACTTCAAGTTAATTTCCCTTTACAAATAAAAATATATGTTTTTGATGTAATGAAAATCTTGAGATTATGCATTCTTTGTACTTTTCATCTATCTTTTCATCATTTTTCTTTGTTTAGCTAAATTATAACACTAAAACTCCATTACTACCTTAATCAAAGACCTTTTGATTTTTCTAAAAGTATTGCATTTAAATTGTGGAGAAGGGATGACTAATTTTGCCTATGGGAATGTTGAAGTTTATCTTATTTAAAGGTTAATATTTTTTGTGAAAATTCATATTTTTATTTGTCATAATTTGACCAATTATTGGTGTTGAAAATCTTATTAACTTATGTATAATTTAAGGAATATGTTTTGTTAAGAATTGAATTTTTGCTAGAATATAATTAGCATAGGAAACTGATGGTTGTCGATTCCACCGAAAATTAATAACTGAATTTTAATTGCAGAAGTGGTGAATTCAGGTCGAACTCTAGAGACTGAAATCTTAAATTTTGTGATATTTTGTAAAGTGAAAAAGAGGGGTTGGCTTTTGAAAATTCACTTATAGAAATCAAAATAAAACTCACTATCAAACTTAAATTGGAACTCAATCTAATAAACATTCAATTCAAGGCAATTTAGAATCCAATGTGTAAATGATCACAAACAAATTTTGAATGAATTACTCTTTGAATACTTAACTGAAACTTACCAACAAGCATGATAAATTCCCCGACTTCCCTATTACAATTAATTTGAGCCCAACACCCTTATTAACTCTAATTATTAAATGAGCAGGTATTAAGCAATCATTTTCAATCTAATAAAAGCATTAAGGACAGGAAGTAGTTAAATTTGAACAATAATTTAAAAAGCATAAATTATTTAATTCAACCCTACTGTTTCTTTATATTACTACTGAAAACTTGGAACATAATCAGTAAAACCTAATTGCTACTAACACTCAATCTTTCACAACAATTACGAATTATGAAGATGAAATAGCACTTAATCCTACCAAATAATTAACTAATAGGCCTTTTTAGCAAATCACCCAATAGAATTAACACCTTAATTGCAAGAAACAACAGATATTCAAAGACCATTTAAATGAAGAACAGGTCTCATAATTATACATATGGAAATTGAATGCCTTGAACTGAACTAGTCACTCATATTCATGGCTTTCAATCACTAAAACAAAAGAATATGAAACAAAATCTCAAATTAGATGGTGAACTATGTAGGAAGAAAAACGTGCCTCCCTGTTGCTCCAAAATCGCAACTATATATAGCCTCTCAAAAGACCCAAAGAATCTCTAATCACTTGGGAACTTTAAAAACAGTCAACAGAAATCTTTATTGTTCTGATTTCTCTCCCATTTTTCAGCAACTTCCTTTTTGAATCTGATTCTGACTTCTTCAACAAACTTGCAGATCTCCTTCTCACCTTTCTAACGAACTAAGGCTTGAAAATGGACACTCACAGCAGAAGATATGACCTACAAACCAAATTAGGTTGAAGGAGATATTTCTGCTCAAAATGTAATCTTTTATGGCGTTTTTGACAATCAAAATGACCTCACTTCATTTAGTTGTCTTCACAGCAACTGCAGAGCCATCTTCCAAGATTCAAATGGGCCTAGACCGAGCTGATTTTGACTCTTGGAGCTCCAGATATGTCTTAAACAATAAAACCCCTTCATGCATGTTCATTCATGACATTCGTTCTAGATTCAGAGCTCTTTTTTTGATGAATTTCAAGGCTAAATTGAATCTTGCCTCATCTTAGAAATTTGTAGAGCTCCTTTCTATCTTTCCAACAAATCACAAATCAATCAATTTGAACATCTATACATTCAGTTATGCCTGAAGAAGCAAACAATGGTCAAAATATTAACAATGCTGAAAATTCCTCAATTAAATGGTATTATTCAAAAAAACAACTTAGATCATGTCTAATTGATAAAAATTGTTCAACCAACTAATTTAAGCTTGAAAACAACTCAAAAATACCAAAAATATTAAGAATAAAAGTGACAATTTATGCACATATCGAATTCCCCACACTTAATCCATGCTTGTCCTCAAGCATAACTCAACTTATCAACATGCTCCAAAAGAAAATTCATCCAACTCTTCACAATCCTCAAAAGAACATTTTAAGAAAAACTCTCCTAATTGCAAAGTAAAGTTAAATTGAATAAGCATATCTAAAGTCCATAGAGAATAAAGAATTGAATTTAAAATTCTTTCTAACATAAAAAACAAGGCTCGAATATTGTGATTTAAAGCATGCAATTTAAGTTTCATATCAATTAAACCATTGCTTGAAGAATTATTTGATAATCTGCCAGGTCACTAAAATTCATCGCAACCACACAAAATTTAATAAGCTAAACTTTTTTTTTATTAGTTGCTTGAGCATTTATTGAATGCCTGAGTTTGCCATTATCCGTTCAGCGCGAGGACGCATATTGGTGATACTCGTACCCGGCTACTTAGAAAGGAACAAACTCAAGTGGCTAGACTAACACTATTCTTTATCCATTACTGGACAATGGAGTAACTCAACTGCTCAAGTCTTTATTTAATTGCTGTTTTTTTTTTCTTTTTTCTTTTCTTTTTCATTTAAACACACACACAACGCTCATCTCCATGCCTAAGCAGTTTATACAAGAATTCTAAAAGCAATGGCTATGAGTTATGTTCATGCAATTCTTTAGTTGCTCCATCATTAGGTCAAGCCTCAAACCTTATACCAAAAAGAATCAATGTATTCAACAAGTTATTCTAGATGCACAAGAGAAACCAGCTACTCAACTTAACTTTTCTAAACAAATCAAGAAAGTCTTTCAATTTCTCAAAGGACTGCTCTAAGTCAAGATAAAAATTCTTTAAATTTTACCCATCCGGCCACTTAATCTGTCATTTAAAATGAATTTTAGCACCAAATCTCAGCTTTCAAACTCTAATTCCCTTCCCCACACTTAGTTCATTTATTGTCCCCAATAAATAAATAAACAAACAAATAAATAAATAAAAATTTGACAGTAAACAAAATAAAATCAGAGGAAGAATAAAACAAATTTTATTGTGGCAGCTAGCCACCAAAGGTTGCCTCCCAAGCAGCGGTTTTGTTTATCGTCGTTAGCTGGACAGAGTCATAACAAAGCTTCTTCAATCCAAATAAAATGGATCACTCAATTTGATTTCCTCCAATGAATGCTCCTGAAACCCCTCATAAAATGGCTTGAGTCTCTGACAGTTGACTTTGAACACCTTGTTAGTTCCTAAACTTTGAATTTCAACAAAACCATAATAAAACACACTAGTAACAATAAACGGTCCAATCCAATGAGAACGCAACTTACCTAGCATTAATTTCAATCTAGAATTATACAATAAAACTTTTTGCCCAACCACAAACTGCTCCCTAATATGAGTGTTGGCTCAAGTGTCAAATACTAATCTCGAAATTTTGATGATTAAAACAAAATAAATAAATTTAAATTTTATTATTCGTGCTAATATTATTTTATGCAGAATTATTATGGAAAGAAAACGAACAAGGCAAGTCCTACATTGTGTGTGAAGATATCCGAAGACCCTAGTGGTTAGGTTTTTAGGATACATTGTAGGATAGAGAGAAAATTCATCTATAAGCACATAAACTAATTTACTCTTATCAAAAATATTTTTCGGAAATTAGATTCTTCAAAATAAATTCTTTCGTCAAAAATTTTATTTTTGAAAATATTTAAAAATCAAAATGATTTAATTACCTAAAATTAAAGAGATTATGTCTCTAACGATTTTGGTAATAAATCATATGTCTTCTTTTTCGGAAATTATCTTTGAAGATCTAAAGGATTTTTATTTATTCTCTTACCTAAAACGAAGGAAGATTGTATCTTTTCGTTTATAGTAAGTAGTATCTCTTCGAAAAATACTTTCCCAAATAAAATGCTTTCGGAAAATCTTTATGTTTAAGGGAAGAAAGATCGTTTTCTATTCTCTTACCAAAACGATAAAATAAACTTTTGATAACTAAGATTTTCATATCTTCTAAATAAGGAAAGAAGATATTCTGATTTCAAAATGAAATATTCTCCTTCCAAAAGCGAGAGTTACATATCTCCCTATAAAAAGGAGCTTCCATGCTTTGAACTATGAGGAAGAAAGAGTTTTCGTTTTAAGAGTATTCACCTATTGATCACATCCTTTATCTCTCAAAACTTACTCTCTACCCCCATTTTTCTTTTCATCTTTACACTTCACGTTTTTATCTTTAAAGAGAAAAGAATTTTATAATTACTTTTGAAAAACGATTCTGTGTTCTAAACGATTTTCTAATCTGATAAACTGTTTTTCCTGTGCTTATATGTGCATTTCTGTCTGTCTATTTAGATTTTGTAATCTATAGCAGATAGGTTTTATTTGATAAACATTTGTGTAATAGCTTAGGTGAGAATCTATTGTGAAAGAGGTTATCAAGCGACCTTCTCCATGAGAGAGATTTAATGTCTTGAATTGAGTTTCTGTACTCTGCCAAAAACAGAAAGGGTTGAGGTTAACTAGAACCTTTGGAAAATCTAATGGGATAAAAGGTAGATTTAGGTGTTGATCTATTGCCTTGTACTGTTGATTTGTCTCTTACCCATGAAAAGAGATAACATAGTTGAGGATCTCAAGATGAGTCTTGGGGAGTGGATGTAGGCGAGTTAGTGCCAAACCACTATAAATCACTGTGTTGATCTTTTTAATTTCTGAAGTTTCACTTGATACTGCTTTACTTACACTCTTGTTTATATTTTAGAAATGCTAAAGTTGTTAATGATTTGATGTTCTAAAACTGAAATAAGTCTTATCTTCTCTGAATATTAGAACTCTAGAATTCTAATAAGTGAATATGCCAAGTTCTAAACAGTTCTTCTATTTACAGTATATTTCACTACTTGGGTTTCTAATCTGTTTTCTAAATCTGGTTAAGGCTCTGTGAAGCAGTTCTAATTTCAATAACTGTCTCTCACACAGTCTTATATGATTTTCTATACTTTATGAGGAAGTTCTAAATACAATAGCTTTCCATCATAAAGAAGTTCTAATATTGAACAAGACATTGTGAAGCAATTCTAATTAATAGCTGCAATTCTAATTAATAGCTGCACTTTGCATAGTCTTTCTATTCTTTATAAATAGAACATTATGAGGAAGTTCTAATCCATAATCTATTCTCACAAGTTCTTTATTTTTCCGCTGCACTTAGAATTTGATATTCTGTTTTTAAATTCTAAAATATTTTTAGAAAACCCAATTCACCCCCCCTCTTGGGTTGAGCCATACACATACAGGACCCACAATGAGTTTATCATGAAATGCCTTTGTCTTTTCCTTATAGATCCTAGAATTCTCATAAGCGTCAAGCCGAATTTCCTCTAATTCCTGCAATTATAACTTCCTTTCCACACTAGCAGTATCTAGGTCCAAATTACAATGTCTAACAGCCCAATAAGCCGTATGTTCTATCTCAACCAGAATGTGACACATCTTACCAAAAACAAGCCTGTAAGGGGACATACCTATGGGTGTCTTATAGGCTGTCCTATAAGCCCACAAAGCATCATCAAATATAAGGCTCCAATCCTTTCTATTCGGCTTCATTGTCTTCTCTAGGATAGAATTCACCTCTCTATTAGATACCTCAGCCTGCCCGCTTGTTTGAGGATGATAAGTTATAAACACTTTATGAAAAACACCATATTTCTTTAATAATGCCTCAACAGCTCTATTACAAAAATGAGTGCCTCTATCACTAATTAAAGCTCTTGGAATTCCAAATCTACTAAAAATGTTTGACTTGATAAAATCTACAACAACTTTAGAATCATCAGTTTTGGTGGCTTTAGCTTCCATCCATTTAGAAACATAATCAACAGCAAGCAATATATAAGTAAAACCAAAAGAAGAAGGAAATGGACCCATGAAATCAATACCCCACACATAAAAAATCTCACATACAAGTATTGGGGTTTGAATCATTTCATTTCTACGAGATATACTTCCTCTTCTTTAACATTGTTCACAATTTTTGCAGAAAATATAAGCATCACGAAATATGGTAGGCCAATAAAAACCACAATCCAATATCTTCCTACCTGTTCTCTTAAGTCCAAAATGGTCTCCACATGCAAATGAATGACAAAAAACCAGAATTGACTTAATCTCATATCAGGAACACACCTCCTAATAATTTGGTCAGAATATAATTTCCACAAATATGGTTCATCCTATACATAATATCTAGACTCACTTTTCAATTTTTCCTTTTTAGCTATATTCAAATCAGAAGGCATAGTATTAGTAACCAAATAATTTACCAAATCAGTGTACCAAGGGATCATACCTTGTAGTTCAAAAAGATGCTCATCTTTAATTTGAAATAATTCCTGCAAAGGAATTGAATCCTCTTGTGTTACTAACCTGCTTAAATGATCCGCTACTAAATTTTCAGCACCTTTCTTATCTTTAATTTGAAGATCAAATTCTTGCAAAAAGAAGAATCCATCTAATTAACCTTGGCTTTGCTTCCTTATTTGCTAAGAGAAACTTTAAAGCTGCATGATCAGAAAACACAATCACTTTAGAACCAAGCAAATATGACCGAAATTTATCTAAAGCAAAAAAAATAGCTAAAAACTCTTTTTCAGTCATGGAATAATTGTGCTGTGCTAAATTTAATGTCCTAGATGCATAATAAATCACATGAAAATGCTTTTCCACACGCTGCCCTAAGACAGCTCCCACTGCATAATTACTTCAATCACACATTATTTCAAATGGTTTAGTCCAGTTAGGAGCCTGAATAATAGGAGGTGATGACAATATTAACTCTAGCTTGTCAAAAGCCTCCTTGCATTCTTCACCAAACTCAAATTTAACATCTTGTTGCAAGAGCCTAGATAAAGGTATTGCTATCTTAGAAAAATCCTTGATAAATCTTCAGTAGAAACCTACATGACCAAGAAAAGAGTGAAATTCCCTCACAGTTGTGGGGTAAGGTAAATTCACAATTAAATCAATCTTTGACTTATCTACCTCAATACCCCTATTAGAAACAACATGCCCCAAAACAATTCCTTGTTCTACCATAAAATGACACTTTTCATAATTCAAAACAAGATTTTTTTCAATGCATCTCTCAAGAACAGAAGATAAATTATGCAAACATGCATCAAATGAATCTCCATACACAGTAAAATCATCCATGAACACCTCAATGCAATTATCAATAAAATCTGAGAATATGCTAACCATACATCTCTGAAATGTTGCAGGTGCATTACAAAGTCGGAATGGCATTCTTCTAAACACAAAAGTTCCAAAAGGACAAGTGAAGGTAGTCTTCTCTTGGTCCTCTGGTGCTATCACAACTTGATTATATCCCGAAAAGCCATCAAGAAAACAGAAATAAAACTTACCTGCTAACCGCTCAAGCATTTGATCAATGAATGGCAATGGAAAGTGGTCCTTCCTTGTTGAAGAATTTAACTTGTGGTAATCTATGCACATACGCCATCCACTTTGAATCCTTGTTGGAACAAGCTCATTATCTTGATTTGCTACAATAGTGACACCTGATTTCTTTAGCACAACTTGAATCAGACTTACCCATTTACTATCTGAAATTGGGTAAATCACCCCAGCATCTAATAGCTTCAAGATTTCCTTCTTCACAACTTCCATCATTTGTGGGTTCAACCTCCTTTGAGCCTCTCTACTTGGTTTAGCATCATCTTCTAACAAAATCCTATGCATACACACCGCTGGACTTATGCCTTTGATGTCAGCTAATGTCCAACCAATAGCTTCTTTGTGCATCCTCAAAACTCTTATCAATCTTTCTTCTTAAATCTTTGTTAACTTACTTGAAATGAAACTGGAAGTGTCTTTTTATCTCCCAAGTAAATATACTTCAAATGCTTAGGCAACGGTTTGAGTTTAAGAAATGGTGCATCTAAAATAGAAGGCAATAGTTTTGTGTGATGAGGTAAATCAATCTTAGAAACTCCATCCCTTTTTGGAACTAATGGTAATGACTGTAATGCCATTACTGCATCTTGAACCTCTACACTTAATGGCTGATTGGTACTATCTTCATGAATTCCTTGACTAGTCACCACTTCTAACTCATCCTCATTGCTTAACTCAAAGACGTCCTGCACAAATGTATCAATTACTTCAATAGAAAAAATAGAATGATTATCAGCAAGATGCTTCATTGCCTCAAAAATATTAAATTTAACAACTTCTCCATCAAACTCCATGGTTAAAGTGCCACCATCCACATTAATCTTTGTTTTGGCAGTTTTTAGGAAATGTCTTCCGAATAAAATCAAAGCAGAATTTGATGTGGGAACAGCATCCCCCATATCTAAAACGTAAAAATCTGCTGGAAAAATTAATTGTCCAACCTGCACCAAAACATCCCCCACTACTCCCATAGGGTAAGCATTAGAATGATCAGCCAATTGAATAACAACACTGGTTTCCTTCAAAGTGTTCAAATTTAAAGTTTGAAAAACTGAATATGACATAACATTAATAGATGCTCCTAAATCTGCCATTGCTCATTCAAATTTAGAATCACCTATTCTACATGGGATAGAAAACGAACCTGGATCCTTACACTTAGGGGATAATTTCCGTTGAATAAATGCTGACACATTTTCCCCAACACTAACTTTTTCATTATTCCTCAACTTGCGCCTTGTAGTACACAATTCTTTAAGGAATTTTGCATGCTTGGGGATTTGTTTGATCGCCTCAAGTAAAGGTATATTAACCTCTACTTTTCTGAAAGTCTCCAAAATCTCTTGTTCTTGTTTTTCTTTCTTTGTCTCGGCCAACCTACTAGGAAATGGAGGAACATAATTATTAGCATCATTAACTATAAGTTTAGAATTTACCTCAACTTCAAAAACCCCACAATCCTTTGTACCCTGCTGCTTCTTTTTCCTTGACTCATGTACAACTTGATTATCAACTTTTTTCCCACTTCATAAAAGTATAGCACTTCCATTTTCTCTAGGGTTTATCACTGCTTGTGATGGAAGCTTACCCGAACCTTGAGCTTCAAGTTTACCCACAGATGAAGCTAACTGACCAATTTGCTTCTCTATGTTCTGAATGCTATTCCTAGTCTCTTGTTGAAATTGTTGTGTACTATTAGCTAAAGCTTTAACAATTTCATCAAGTGACATACCTTGATTTTGGGAAGAGGAAGGCAATTGAGTTACTTGTGGTCTTTGCTGCTGGTATCGATTTTGTACGGGTTGATTCCCATAGCTCAAATTTGGATGGTCTCGCCATCCTGGATTATAAGAGTTAGAATAGGGATCATACCTGCGTTGTTGTTGTCCAAAATTACCTACTGCGTTGGCATGCTGCACTAATTCATCCTCTTGGAGTGTAGGACACATATCAGTAGCATGACACGAAGCAGAACAAATTCCACATGCCTTAACAGTTTGAATATTCCCTACAACCAATTGTCTCACTAAAGAAGTTAAATCAGAAATTTGTCTCTCAAGATTAGATGTACTTACCTCATTAACCTTTCTAGGTGTGTGATCCATTCTCATTCCAAACTGTTGAGAATTTGTTGCCATGTTAGCAATCAGCCTCCTGCATCTTCCAGTGTTTTGTCAACCAAAGCCCCTCCACTAGCAGCATCTATCATGCTACGGTCCATTGGTAGAAGTCCTTCATAGAAATATTGGATCAAAAGTTGCTCACTAATTTGATGATGAGGGCAGCTTGCATAAAGCTTTTTGAACCGTTCCCAATACTCATACAAACTCTCTTCATTGTATTGTCGAATGCCACAAATTTATTTTCTTATGTTGGTAGCCCTTGAAGCAGGAAAATGCTTCTCTAGAAACATTCGCTTCATCTCATTCCATGAGTTGATAGATCCGGAAGGAAGGTAATACAACCAATCCTTAGCTTTGTCTTCCAATGAGAAAGGAAAACCTCGAAGCTTAATTTGCTCCTCTGAAACTCCCTGAGGTTTCATGTTGGAACACACCACGTGAAACTCTTTTAAATGCTTATGTGGAACTTCTCCTGAAAGACCATGGAACTTAGGCAACAAATGGATTAGTCCATATTTTAATTCAAAAGCAACATGTAAAGTAGAAAATTGAATACACAAAGGTTGCTGATTTAGATCAGGTGTAGACAATTCTTTCAAGGTTCTGACAGCCATGGTATCAATTCCAGAATCTGAATCTGAAATTGATTCCTTCAGAGAATTGTTTGAACTATCAATAATCGTCCATTCAGATGAGGCTTGACTCAAATTAGCTTATTTAGCTTGTTTAGCTAATTTCCTCAAACGTTTAGCTGTTTTTTCTACTTCAGGATCAAAAAGAATTTTACCAGATTGAGAACTTCTTGTCATAAACCAAATGACTTCAATTCTCCTTCAATTCTATAAATTTTACCACAAACCTGAAACAACAACACTACACAAAGGTAAGAACACTATTTTAACAAAATAAAAACACAACATATAATAATCTTTCAGTCCCCGGCAACGGCGCCAAAATTTTGATGGTTGTCGATTCCACCAAAAATTAATTACTGAATTTTAATTGTAGAAGTGGTGAATTTAGGTCGAACCCTAAAGACTGAAATCTTAAATTTTGTGATATTTTGTAAAGAGAAGAAGGGGGGTTGGCTTTTGAAAATTCACTTAAAGAAATCAAAATAAAACTGACAATGAAACTTATATTGGAACTCAATCTAATAAACATTCAATTCAAGGCAATTTATAATCCAATGTATAAATGCTCACAGACAAATTTTGAATGAATTACTCTTTGAATACTTAACTGAAACTTACCAACAAGCATGATAAATTCTCTGACTTCCCTATTACAGTTAATTTGAGCCCAGCACCCTTATTAACGCTAATTATTAAATGAGCAGGTATTAAGCAATCCTTTTCAATCTAATAAAAGCATTAAGGACAGGAAGTAGTTGAATTTGAACAATAATTTAAAAAGCATAAATTATTTAATTCAACCCTATTATTTCTTTAGATTATTACCAAAAACTTGGACCATAATCAATAAAACCTAATTCCTACTAACACTCAATCTTTCATAACAATTACAGATTATGAAGATGAAATAGCACTTAATCCTACCAAATAATTAACTAATAGAATTAACACCTTAATTGCAAGAAAACAACAGATATTCAAAGAACAATTATTTAAATTAAGAATAGGTCTCACAATTATACGTATGAAAATTGAATGCCTTGAACTGAACTAAGAAATTAGTCACTCATATTCATGGCTTTCAATCACTAAAACAAAAGAATACGAAATAAAATCACAAATTAGATGGTGAACTATATGGGAAGAAAAACGTGCCTCCCTGCTACTCCAGAATCGCAACTATATATAGCCTCTCAAAAGACCCAAAGAATCTCTAATCACTTGGGAACTTGAAAAACAGTCAACAGAAATCTTTATTGTTTTGATTTCTCTCCCATTTTTCAGCAACTTCCTTTTCGAATCTGATTCTGACTTCTTCAACAAACTTGCAGATCTCCTTCTCGCCTTTCTAACAAACTAAGGCTTGGCCAAAACAGACACTCACAGCAGAAGATATGACCTAAAAACCAAATTAGGTTGAAGCAAATATTTCTAATCAAAACGTAATCTTTTATGGCGTTTTTGACAATCAAAACGACCTCACTTCATTTAGTTGTCTTCATAGCAACTGTAAGGCCATCTTCTAAGATTCAAATGGGCCTTGGCTAAGCTGATTTTGACTCTTGGAGCTCTAGATATGTCTTAAAAAATAAAACCCCTTCATGCATGTTCATTCATGACATTCTTTCTAGATCCAGAGCTCTTTTTGATGAGTTTCAAGGCTGAATTGAATCTTGCCTCCTCTTAGAAATTTATAGAGCTCCTTTCTATCTTTCCAATGAATCACAAATCAATCAATTTGAACATCTATACATTCAATTATGCCTGAAGAAGCAAACAATGGTCAAAATATTAACAATACTAAAAATTCCTCAATTAAATGGTATTATTCAAAAAAAATAACTTAGATCATGTCTAATTGATAAAAATTGTTCAACCAACTGATTTAAGATTAAAAAAAACTCAAAAAAACCAAAAATATTAAGAATAAAAGTGACAATTTATGCACATATCAGAAACACTTGATTTGTTCTCATGTTAATAATTTTTTATATTTTTGAAAT
This sequence comes from Jatropha curcas, assembly GCF_041381405.1. Lineage (NCBI taxonomy): Eukaryota > Viridiplantae > Streptophyta > Magnoliopsida > Malpighiales > Euphorbiaceae > Jatropha > Jatropha curcas. The sequence continues at coordinate 21,466,087 of NC_143161.1, forward strand.
TATAAATAATTGTTCCTAACCATATTAAGCTAACTTTGCTAGTTTGTTTAGTTTGTGTTTTTCTTTTGTTTTTAGTTTTGTTGCTTGAGGACAAGCAGTGGTTTAAGTTTGGAGAATTTTGATAAGTGTTATTTTTATAGTATTTTAATATAGCTTTGTTAGCTTTCACTTGATCTTGAGGAGTTTCATAGGATTTTTATAAGAAACTAACTAAAAATGCAAAACAAGATTAAAAGCAATATTCTGTCCAAGATTTTTAGCAAGATTCATGCTCAGGGCATGCTACCTAGCACCCCCATGCTATTTCCAAGGCAAAATCAAATGAGGGCCAGACTCGAGCACACTCAGGGCGTGCTAACTAGCATCCCCGTGCTACTCTGTAGAGTTCAACTTGGGCTAAGATTTCATATTAAGCCCATGCTGCCTATATGAATCTACATGAAAATATTGTGGGACGTACCTTATTAAAGCTAAAGTCCTATTTAGACGCACGCTAGGAGAGTCCTAATAGGGAAGAAATACAAAACCTAAATAGTTTCATATCTCCAAAAGATTTTTTTCCTCAATAGAGATTTACTATCCTAAACGAATTCAAAGATATTCCAAAAAGTCAATATAAAGAGAGAGACTAGCCATAATCTGTAGACAACCATTGTATATTTCATCTTTTGTTCTATATTCTCTAGCCTATTTCATCTCTCTCTCTATAAGACTTCAAATATTCAAGTGATGTCAAGATTCAAGAAATCCACCCTCGCCTATCATTGACTAGTTTTTATTTCTAAATTCTCTTCTTGTTTATTATTCATTATGGTATTATTTACAAGTTTAATTGAGTTTAATTTATTTACTATGTCGAACTAAATCTTTTTATTGGGGATATAATGTAGCTTAAATTTAACTCCAATTTATAATATTAGATTTGATTTTTTTTATTCAAGTAAAATTTATTGTTAATCTTAATGCTTCCAGGCATAGTTTCTCCCTTAGATTGATTTATTTCATTAATCACCGTCGAGACTAGCCATAATCTGTAGACAATCATTGTATATTTCATCTTTTGTTCTATATTCTCTAGCCTATTTCATCTCTCTCTTTATAAGACTTCAAGTATTCAAGTGATGTCAAGATTCAAGAAAGCCGCTCATGCCTATCATTGACTAGTTTTTATTTCTAAATTCTCTTCTTGTTTATTATTCATTATGGTATTATTTACAAGTTTAATTGAGTTTAATTTATTTACTCTGTCGAACTAAATCTTTTTATTGGAGATATGATGTAGCTTAAATTTAACTCCAATTTATAATATTAAATTTGATTTTTTTTATTCAAGTAAAATTTATTGTTAATCTTAATGCTTCCAGGCATAGTTTCTCCCTTGGATTGATTTATTTCATTAATCACCGTCAAGGGAAGGGTTTTTGATATGAATAGATTAATAAATTTCATGGGAATAACAACTTAATATAAGAGCTAGATGGTTTGACTCGTGGGAGGTTTTCATAAATTAAGAGCCTTAATTTGTGGATTCCTGAATAATCACAAAAACTTAATGATTTAATCTATGTTTGGTTGCGCCATTGAGAGATGTGTAATTAAATTGGGTTAAAATAGCTAATAAAACATCGAGAGAGCTTATTAGCGATTTTAGTGTTATTTCTGCTTATTTAGTAATTAAAATTGATTATTAAACTAATAGGATAAACTGGATAGAATTAAGTGAAGTCAAAATCCATAATAACCTTTAAACCTTGATTTGTTTTCAACAATTACTTGCTTGATTTCTTTTTCATTGCTTCAATTTATTTCTTTTATTTTTACAATTATTCTCCTTATTGTTGTTTAAATAATAGTAGGTTAACACAATTTTCACACTTAGTATACAATTTTCGTGGGAAAATACTCTACTCACTCTTTATTACTTATTCGCAATTTCGTACACTTGCTAAAAAATCTGTCAGGATTGATGAGGGCACCTCTTTGGCATTAGAGTTCTTCCAACAAAAGATTATATATATAGTGATATAATAGGATAAAACTTTTCCACAATAAAATTATAATTCCTAATTAAAATGGAACAAAGGAAAATTAGAAATAAATAATAATGCCACAATATTGGTTTTAAGAAAATTGAAACTGAAAAAATTTCTAGTCTACAAACCTACTATTTGATTATAGATTATATATTATAGATAGATATATAGGCAGTATTAATATTTTATTGGTATATACTTTAGGAACTATAATGGATAAGTAATTGAAAAGGTATTTTACATTTTGAGAATAGTGACAACAATTTCTGTTTTCTTTAAATAATTTTTATTTATTTTTAATGGAATATTAATTTTCAGATACTTTTCCGAATCCAATTAAGTTTCTTTGATTACTTATAAATTCATTGTAGCTAAGTTGATTGAACTATCTTTTAAATTCAATTTTTTTTATCAAAATAAATATGGTGAAATTTGTATTATAAAATTGCATACTTTATATATATATATATATATATATATATATATATATATATATATATATATATTTGTAGATTTATTTTTAAAAATATATATCCAATTAAATTATACAAACATAAAGAAAAATATAAAAAATATACTTGTTCTCTTATTTTTATCACTCATAAATAAACATTATAAAGTATAATAAAAACAGAATCAAATATTTTAAAAATAAATTTAAAAATAAAATATAAAAATTTTCAAATGTATCATTATCATATCTATTTATTAAAAAAGTAAAAAAGAAATTATCCATATGTATTATTTAAAATAATTTAATAAACTTTATCCAATCAAATAATAAAATGTAAATATTCTAATTGACTATGATTAAGGCTATTGTAAGACATTTTAAATTTTATTAAGGGCGATATCGAAAATCCTATTGTTCCTCCATATTCTCACATTTATATATAGTACTAGTCTTTTTTATGATGTGCGTTGCACATTGGCAGCGCTCGTTATATTTTCATTTTTTGTACTCTTTTAATTTTTTATCTATATAATATTAAAGTATAAGTTTTTGTTTAAATTAAAAAAAATACAATTGGCTAATTTGTATTAGACTTTGCCATATAAGCTAATTGCAATACTATTTCTTATGTACTTGATTCTATTTTTATATAATGGAGTGGTCTCAAAATAAAGTTCAATCCAATCTCTGCACCTAATCCTTCAATCCCTAATTTTTAAATACAGATTTTTAGAATCCAGATAGATGCCCAAAAAGAAAATCAAGTCATCACTCAATCTCCAACTTATTACCCTCAATCCCAATCAATATATATATACAACTATAATGAAAAATAATAATAATTTATTTTTTACTAGTTAGTAAAAGAAAAGAAATGAAAAGATGATCTAAATTGATAATGTTAATTATTTTGGCTATAGTGATAATATTATTTACCCGGTACATTAGAAAAATGAATATATGAACATATACATAAATTCTTGAACCCAAAAAATGACCCGAAATAGAAATATATAGTTCTATTTTTTTTTTTTCAATTTCATAAACACTATTTTTTTTCAAGTCAAACAGATTTAGAATATAAAAGAAAAATATCAAGAAAATTAAAAATACTAAATAATGAGACCATCTATTTATTGCAAGAGAAATATAAATCACTCACTAAATTAAAGCGATAGTGGTTACAAATTAATTTGATAACGAAAAAGAAAATAAAAAATAAAAAAAAATTATTATTGAGAATAAAACTCTTTTAAGAACTCAACATATAATAAGAAATAAATTATATTAAAAAAATTATCAATTTGAATTTTAAAAAATCCTGGTTAGGCTATAATTTAATGAAATTTGATGTTGATGGACAAAAAAAAAAAAAAATCCAAGTAAATAAATAAAAATTACAAAGCAAATCATGGAATGATCCAATATTGGTCAGTTAATAAGTTTATTCAAGTATTTTGTTTCTCTATTATTCTAAGTTGCAAATTTAAAATAAATAAATAAGTTAATCAAGTAATAAAAAAAAAGATTACATAAAGAAACGTTATATCCTCACTAAATAAACCATCAATTTTCTCTACAACTATACAAAAGCAAAAAGAATATATTTTTTCCTTTTTTTATAGCTCTCTTCTAAATAAAATATTATGTATATTTATTTTTTAAAAGATATATCCAATCAAATAATATAAACATAAAAAAGAGTATACTTTTTTTCTTTTTTTATCTCCCTCCTAAATAAAATATAAAAAATTTCAAATTTCTTATTATCATATATATATTTATTAAAAATAAATTTAAAAAGATAAAATTTAAAATTTTGAAATTCTTAATTATTTAGAAAATAAATTTTACAAATTATATCTAATCAACTAATAAAATATAATTTTTTAATTGGCTAACTAAGATTATGTTAGGATATTTCAAATTACATAAACAGATAAACTATCTAAAGATATAGATATATATTTTTATTGAATTTTATTTTCTATCTTATATCAAACAATAAATCTTATGTGTATCCTCAAAAATAATAATAACTTACATTTATTCTTTTTAAAATAATTATAACCAATCAAATTAAATATTTAATAAAAGTAAAAACAAAACATATTATATTCTTATTATATTATATTCTTATAATATTTAACATTTAAGACTTGTTTTTCAACGTCATTAAAAGACTTAAATTTAATAGCAAACTTTTTAATAAATTTTAATAGTTATTTATTAGTTAAACAAATAATATACATAATAGCATAAACAGTAAAAAAAATGGAAATAGTAGAATACAAAATTTTCCGATTAAGATTTTTAATAATATATAATATTAGTGTTATACTTTTAAGGTAACATACTAAATTATATGTAACATATTTTAAAATTTTTTCACGTTTCACAATTGAAATTGTTTTTAATAAAACTATTTATGTATAACATATACTTTTTTATTTCTCCTAAATAAAATAATTTCAATTATAATCAAAATAGAATCAAAGATTTAGTAAATGAAACATAAAAATTTTCAAATATCTCATTATCATATTTATTTATTAAAAAATAAATTTAGAAAAGAAAAAACTTAAAATTTTGAAATCCTTAAATATCTACATGTATTTATTAAAAAATAATTTTTATAAATATATTCAATCAACTAATAAAATACAATAATCTAGTTGGTTATGATTAACTTTATTTTAAAATATTCTAAATTTCATTAAGGATGATATGAGAAATTCCATTATTCCTCCCCCTCTCCCTCCCCCTCCCCCTCTTATTCCCACATTTATAGATAGATAGATAGATAGTTTATGTCTTTATGATATTGTATTATATACAAAAAAGTTAAGTTAATTAAATTTAAATTTAAATTAAATTTAAAGTTAAGTTAATCTAAAGCTCTTGCCAATTGACTGAAAAAATGCTTGCCTAAAATTATTTCTGCCAACCAATCGACTTTTGTACCTGGGCATTTGATTACTGATAATACACTAGTTGCCTTTGAAACCATTCATTATTTGAGGACTACTAGGAGTGGGATGGGTACATTTGCGCTTAAAATTGACATTAGTAAGGCATTCGATGGAGTGGATTGGGATTTTTTAAGAGATGTGATGCGGTGTCTGGGTTTTTCGACTTTATGGGTGAATTGGATGTTTTTGTGTTTTTCACAAGTTAATTATAATGTGAATTTTGATGGTCTTCTAATCGGTCCTATTAAACATGGGAGGGGCTTAAGGCAGGGAGATCCTTTACCCCCTTATCTGTACCTTATTTGTGCGGAAGTTCTTTCTCTTCTTTTTTCTGATGCCAAAAGGCAGGGTTTAATTCATGGGCGTTGGGCAAGTAGTCGATGTCCTAGGACTTCTCACCTATTATTTGCAGACGATTCACTATCCTTTTTCCAGGCAAATGTCTTTGAAGCCTCTCAGGTTCAATCTATCCTTTATGAGTATGAGAGAGCTTCTGGTCAGTCGGTGAATTTAGGGAAATCAGGTATTTTGTTTAGCCCAAATGTTAGTATGGAGCTTGAGCTTAATATTTCAGCGATTCTTGCTGTGCATAACCCTTTGGGTGGAGGTAGCTACTTAGGTTTGCTGTCTCTCATTGGGAAAAATAAGAGGCAAATTTTTTATTTTATTAAGGATAAATTATGGAAATAGATTATTGGGTGGAATAACATATTTTTGTTTAGAGCTAATTGGGAGGTTCTTTTGAAATCGGTTGCTCAGGCGGTCCCTTCTTTTTGTATGAGTTTTTTTCTTCTTCCTCTTCCTATTTGTTATGATTTACAGGGGGTTATGAATAAGTTTTGGCAGGGTGGGAAGAGGAAAGGGGGTAAGGGTATTAACTGGCTTGCGTGGGCTATGATGTGTAGCCTTAAGAAGGATGGTTGTATGGGGTTCAGAGACTTACATTGCTTTTAATGTTGCTATGCTAGGTAAGCAAGGTGGAGGTTATTAACCAATACTAACGCTCTTCTTTGTCACATTTTCAAAGCTATATTATTTTCTCGATGGGGATTTTTTGAAGGTTTCCTTCGGAAGGAATCCGAGTTTTGTATAGAAGGGTGTGTTGTTTTCTAGTGGTGTTTTGAAGCATGGAGTCAGATGGAGAGTAGGGAATGGTAAGAGTATTAAAGTGGCTAGTTACCCTTGGATATCAAATCATGATACCTTTTTGGTGGAGGGTGGCACTTCTTTTATTGACCCAATTTATATGTTAAAGACCTTTTCGAAGAAGGGGAGAGAAAATGGGATGTTTCTAAACTTATGGATCTTTTTAGTATTAGGGATATAAAGGGCTATTATTGGGATTCCCATTAGTTCTTTTGATAGTAGAGATTTGCTTATTTGGTACTATGATAAGAAGGGGATATACACGGTGAAATCACGGTATTATGTGAGTTTGAAGGTCTTGGGTAGGAAGCCTTTAAAATTGAATGGTTAAGAGTATGGAATCTTGATCTACCCCCTAAGGTTCTTGATTTCACGTGGCGTGCTTGTCGTAATTTGCTTCCTACCAAGGAAATGCTTCATAGAAGAGAGTTAAATATTGATGGGAGATGTTTATTTTGTAATGAGATGGAGGATATTGATCATATGTTGGTACGGTGTGATAGATCGATGGGTGCATGGAGGTTAGGGGGGTTTCGTGCACCAAATGCTAACATCTCTTATTCAGATTTTTTTTTCTTTTAATTCTAAAGGGAAGGAAGGTGCTGAGTTGTTTATTGTTTTGGCTTGGAAAATATGGTATTTCCGAAACTAGCTGCTGGAATCAACGTGGTAGCTCTGCTGTGGATATTCATACTACTGCCGTGAAGTACCTGTCGGATTGGCAAGTGTACTTGCCACATGAAGCTGTTGTGACGTCCATTTCAGTGCTTCATCGACATGCACGTGCAGCACCATCCATTCAAGCTCATAATTTTGCTTGGCTTTGCTTCGTTGATGGATCAATGTTCACAACCAAGGATTTCATTAGGTATGGTTATGTTATTGAGGACAGTGAGGGATGGTTTCAACGTGCAGTTTTAGGGTTTCAGGAAGGCAATGGCTCGGCGGCAGTGGTGGAGGCTCTAGCTCTTTGTTCCTGCTTTCATATGCTCGTGAATTTCTTCCTTTAAATGGGTGTATTTTTCCGATTGCCAAAACCTTGTGAACGCTCTCAAATCCCATGTTTTAAATAATTCTGAATTTGGTTTGATCGTACTTGATTGTAAGTAAATTTTAGAGTCAAGGCGTGATATTACTGTCAGGATGGTTTGGAGACAGCTAATATGAGTGCTCACACTTTTGCTAGAGCATTTATACATCATGCTCGTTTCCAAATCTGAGATGATGTCCCATATTGTTTGTTGGATTTTTTCCATTGAGATAATGCAATATTGTTTCATTTCAAAAAAATTATTATAAGAAAATTTAATTGGTTAATAAAAGCAATTTTTTTTCATAAAAAAATTTGTTTGTCAATTTATAATAATATTTTATTATTATAAATTTTTTCTTTTCTGAACAAATTATTTAATTATTGAATATTTTATAATAAAATATTCCTTTTTATTATGTAAATACTCTTAAATCTTTAGTAATAAAAACTATTCATAACTTTATAATTTATAACAAGAAATTTATAACAAGAAATTAATAGAAATTATACATGTATATTAACAGAAATTTATTTATATAAATTAAATTACATTTACTTGCCACTGAGTAAAAATCCAAAAGCACAAACAACAATTTTCAAACAACTTCAAGTTGGTGACATCCATTTCCAAGGGCATGCAAGTACTTTGCTGGTACAAAGAAGACATGTACTAGTTTCTGTTACACAAATTAAGCAGGAATTGAATTCCGAAGTGTGATTGTACAGCTTCCTCATTATCAACATATATGTGTCACTTACTAATATCCCAGTTTATCTTTACATCAAAAACAAATTTCAAGTCATATGAAGTCAAATATATCTGTTGAATTAAAAATAATAGTAATTAATAATAATATATCTTTAGTGTTGTGAATGTCCTTGTTGCTGCTGAAGGCTTATCAACTTAAAGTAAGCTCCATCTATGTTCTCCAGGAGACTAGAATGAGTCCCTTGCTCTATTATTTTTCCATCTTGTATGACTGATATTTGATCTGCATTCTTTATAGTGGATAACCTATGTGCCACCATGATCGTTGTTCGGTTCCTCATCAATCGATCTATAGCTTGCTGCACAACTCGCTCCGACTCCACATCTAAAGCACTAGTTGCTTCATCTAATAGTAATATTTCTGGGTTCTTTAGAACTGCTCTAGCAATAGCCACTCTTTGCTTCTGCCCACCAGATAGTTGCACCCCTCGCTCACCGACTTTCGTCGAGTAACCCTCTGGAAGAGAACTAATGAAACTATGAGCATTTGCAAGTTTGGCAGCTTCAATCACTTCTGCTTCAAAGGCTCCTTCTTTCCCATATAAGATGTTTTCATAGATTGATGTTGCAAAAAGTGCTGGCTCTTGTTGAACTAGGCCAATGTGCTTTCTTAGAGATTTTAGCTTCAGTTTCTTGATATCTATGCCTGTGCCAATACAGTTACATCCTCATCAGACTAAAACAATATAAAATAAAATCTTGTATATTGCCAATATAAAGCAATTATTGCAATTAAAGCCCAAAGAAACTCACCATCAATAATCACTTTTCCTGCCGTTGGATCATAGAATCTTAATATAAGAGCAAGAACAGAGCTTTTACCAGAACCACTTTGCCCAACTAAAGCAACAGTCTTGCCTGAACGCACTCGTAGATCAAAGTCCTTGAAGATTAACACATCTGGCCTTGATGGATAGCTGAACTCTATACCTCTTAGTTCAATAGTACCCTCCACATTTTTCAACTCTTCTCCAATATCCCCAGTTATATGTGTCTTGCGGTCCAGCAGCTCAAAGACAGATGCCACCATTTGGTTCCCTTTCAAAAGATCTGGGGCCATTGCGAGAGTTTCGCCCATGGCTAATGCAGTTACAATTAAAACCATAAATGACTTCATGACAGATTTAAAGCCAGCAAGCTCCTTCCCCATCAAAACAGAACCATACCTACACAACATTTACAAGATTAAGCACTGAAATTCACTTTAATCACTCTCTTGGAACCAAGTAAGAGTAACATCATTGAAAAACATATAATGTATTGTTATATACCACAAGGCAAGCCCATAAGATGAGAAGATGAAGAACTGGGATACACCATAGAATATACCGGCAATTTGACCACGAACCAATGAGCGCTTGGAGGGATCCACAAGCTCACGGCCATAAAGGTCAAGGACCTTCTCTTCAGCACAAAAGGCAGCAACAGTGCGGATGTTGCTCACAGCCTCACCAGCTAGCATGTTAGCCTTTAAATATGCTTTGCTCAAGTTTCCACCATAGCCTTTCATGAAGAGTTTCTGAATTTATGAGAATTATAATTATTATTGTTGCACTACAAACAAAATTTTGAATTTAGATGTAGGAAAGAAAGGCAACCTCACTGATGTGGCCACTTATGATCAGTGGATAAGTGGCTATTACAACTAGTGTGATTCTCCAGTTTAAGGTGAAAGCGATTACAAATGAGGTGACAACAAGACCCACATTCTGTAAGAGAATTGTTGAGCGATCAACGACTATAGTTCGTAACAAGGTTGCATCACTCTCTAGACGTGATGCCAGCATAGAACTTGTGTTATTCAAGTCATCAAACCATCCAATCTCATTCTTCAAAATGGCTGAAACAAACATAGAAGAAATGTTAATTAATGGAAGGAGAGAGGGGGGGGGGGGTTTTAAATCAAATCCATGTAAATGAACAATTTCAATGTTAAATGTATGCTGACCATACAAATACCAATCAGCTTACATTGTTTTGGGAAAAATATGTCAGAGCATTGACGCGTTATCTGGACAGAAGCACGTAAGTTTATCCAATGGACATATGAATTCAGAAGAACATATGCAAATGCTTTGATATATAATGTTGAAGTAATGAAGATGTTTTAAGACCAATATAGTTACCAGAAAACATCTTTTCTCTCACACGAAAAGTCAGTCGCTCCCCCATGATTCCAAAGCAGAGATGTTCAATGGCATAGACAATAACAGTAATTACTGAACCAGCACAGAACAAGATTGAAATCTTTTTGACCTCGTGACGAGTAGTGTCCCAGTCCATGTAATAGGCAACGAGAGCTTGAGATACCCCAAGTGCAAAAAGTGGCATCTGCGATCCAGCAATAAATGCACAAGTGGTACCCACTAACCCATAAATCCAATCAGGGCCTATCATTGCATAAAGTCTTTTTGCTGAAACCTGTCTTGGCTTCATAGGCTCCATTGCATCGGCACCCACACGACTGACTGAATCCTTTTCAGAACGAAAGCTTGTACCAAAACTTGATCTTTTGTAGGATAATTCTCGAGAGTACCGTATGCTAAAAATGAAATCAAAAGTCAGAATGCAATATTTCAGTATTTTAAATTTTAGAAGTCGGCATATGTGAATGATATGTGCTGTTCCCTTTATAGATTCCTTCCAGGCTACAATGAGAAAAAGGCTTTAGTTTCTTTTTTGAAACACCGATTTTAATGGCATTGTAAAATTCTTTAGTGTCTCAAATACTTTTAACATTACTGCATACTAAACTAAGAAAGATAACAATAGGATGTTTCTTTTACTTGGAATAGAAAGAAAGTTCATAGTAGTGCTAAATAAATGTGCAGTGTCTTGGCAACTGCTTCCAAAACTTGGTACCCAAATGCCCATTGACACCTAACATTCTTCATCTCTACTAAAAACAATAACATTAAGAATTGCAGAATGTCATTCTCGAATGTTAACTAAGTACCTGAGTGGAAGTCCCATTGTAGGACCAACAGAAGACTGGCGCTGCAAAGATGCCGTCTCCTGTAGATGAATAAGTGATCCATATGCACTATTGGGGTTAGAGATGAGCTCCTCATGACTTCCTATTTCCACTATATTCCCTTCTTGAACAACAGCAATCACATCTGCATTTCTAATGGTAGAAAGGCGGTGGGCAACAACTACAGTTGTTCTTCCCACCATGGCACGATCAAGTGCCTCTTGCACACTCTTCTCAGACTCAGCATCAAGTGCACTTGTAGCCTCATCTAGCAAAAGAATAGATGGATTCTTCACTATAGCACGTGATATTGCAATCCTTTGCTTTTGTCCACCTGATAGTTGTATTCCCCTCTCACCAACCTGCAAGTAACACATTATATACAATTATTACAAGAAAATCCATCCTCAGGTTCTGTTCTATTTTCTAATTTTTCTATTGGCAGCGGTTAATGCAATTTTTATAAAGATTATGAGCTGATATTCCTCATTTATAACCACCAAATGCTTACTAAGAAACCCTAAGAAACCAAATGGCTAGAATTTGCTACGGTGGGAAGTAACTGAGGTTGATAACTCCCGTATTTTGCACATTAATATCTGCTACAGCCTCCTTTAAATTACCAAATACCTGAAACAAAGAAAGGCTGGGAACTCCAAGCACGCAATAAGTAACTTAAAGCAGAACACACTATCTTTATGCCATGCAGAAAAGCACATGATGGTCCGTTCAATTATTACTTAATTGACCATTATAATAGCTATGTCTCTTAATTGCTAGCAATGATAAAAAAGTACCTGAGTTTCAAATCTGTCAGGGAGATTGTTGATAAAAGAAATAGCTTCTGAGAGTTTAGCAGCATTTGTTATCTCATCAAGGGTTGCATTATCTTTTCCATAAAGAATGTTCTCCCGTATGCTTGTGGCAAAAAGAGCAGGTTCCTGATTAACTAGCCCAATTTGCTGTCTAAGCCACTTCAGGTCAAGGTGCTTGATATCATTTCCATCTAATAGTATCTGTCCCGATAAAGGCTCATAGAAGCGTTCAATCAAAGATATAACCGTGCTCTTTCCAGATCCACTGCCTCCAACAAGAGCTACAATCTTCCCAGAAGGAATATCAAGGCAGAGTTTATCAAAGATCATTACATCAGGACGAGATGGGTAGCTAAAACACACATCCCTGAGTTCTATGTGGCCCTCCAATTTATCTAGCACTCGGCCAGTTTTTGAGCTGGTTTTTGCTACTGTGTTCCTTTCTATCATTTCAAAAATGGGGTAAGCTGCTGCCATTGCTCGGACAAATGCAGCAATATCTGGAGCTGCCTGTCCAAGTGACCTGAAAACCATCGCATGATATTCGAGAAATATATCATCACCTAATGGTTTCATTTGTTACAATTTAGCAGAATTGAAATCCATCCTTTCAAATAGAAATGAAAGAGGTCATTGTATTCCGAAGATGATATTAAAATTGCATGATACCATTAGGCTAAACAGCCCATTGGTGAAGTGCTTCACTCCTAGCTCAATAAGTCAATGTTTAACATCAACAGCATCTTCCATTGAGAATTTCATGCAACAAGCAAAAGGGAAAAACTCATTTCAAAGCCCCTAAATTTATCACATCTAATCATTTGGATCCCTAAATTTTTATTTCTCTAAATTGAGTTCCCATACTTGAATTTATTTAATTATTTTTCTCATTGAGCGATTCTTCACAGAAAAGGTAAAATTGAGGTTAAATTCTTTAAATAATATTTTACATTACTAAAGACTTGTTCTAATTTCAAAAGCTTGCACGTCTGAGTTATCTTTCTTGTGGCTTCAGTAATTTTTCTGATCAGAAATTAAAACAAAAATTTAAAAGTTTTTGAACTGTTCATGAAATTTCTAATCAAAAAAAGTCACACGGGCGCACGCACATATATCTATATATATATATATATATATATATATATATATGAACAGAATAAATTTAGGGTTCCCAATATGGTTACTTGCCAATAACAAAGGAGAAGATTGTACAATTGAAGAGCAACAAATTCCATTACCGTTAAGAACAGCATGTGAAATAAAATTCATGTTAATCACAGTACAATGACTCTATTTGCACGAAATGTGGAAGGTAATGAGAAAAGGAGGAAGAGAATGTACTTACAGGCCAGCAATAACAACATTGAGCATGGTGGTGAAAGACTCACCACCATTGGCGATCTTCTTATGAACAACAATGCTAGTGAACCAAACAAGCAATGACCATGACAGAAAAAGGACACAGTGCAAGGTCCCTAGTCCTAGACCCTTGGCTAGACCAGCCTTTTTTCCATATTTGTAAGTATTCCTAAGAGCATCTCTATATGATGCTACTGCTCTCTCTTCTCCTGCAAATGCCTGTACTGTTCTAACATTTCCAATCACCTGAAAGTTAAACACATTTTAGGCTTAGTGATCAACTTTTATTACAGTAAATCAAATAGGTTCTTGTCCATAGGCAATTTGACATTGCTAAATTTTGAGCCAACCTCAGTTTTCAATCTATTGAAAATTTTAGAAAAAATTACTATTTTATCTCTCTGTTGCACCAAAATATATCACCCCAACCTTATGTTTTTAGAAATATAATGTTTATCCCTAATTATTTTCATTTTTTTACAAGAAATTTAACTGCAAAGCTCAAACAATTAATTGAAGGACTAAATAGTCTGGGTGGACTTAGGAATTATTTTGGGCAGTAAAATGAAATTTTTAAAATTTTAGAGAGTCAAATATAATTTTTTATATTTAAAGGATTCAAATGTAATATAAAAGAAATTTTTTTAAAAAAATATCTCAGGGCCACATCCGCCTTAAGCTCCCAAAGAGCTCGACTCCTGTAAATATTAAATAGTTGACGAAAACAAACATTAAGAATAAAAAAAAAAAAAAAACACTGTGGTTACCTCCTCAGCGATTTCACCAGCTTTGACATAAGATTTGCGAACTCTAGAAATAAGGCCGATGGTGACGTAAGCATAGCAACCACCAGCAAGAGCAATTAAGGGCACTATGGACAATGTCACCAAACTGATTTGCCACACTCTAACAAACCCAATCGTAAACCCTGCTAGAAATCGGCTTATATAGTGCATGAAGTTCCCTACCTGCACCACCATTGTAACATGATCATTTTTTACTTTTTTTTATGAAAAATTAATTACGATAATCGCATACAAGCACACATCTATAAAAATAAATTTTAATCTTTGATATAAAAACATTTTGTTATGTATTTATAACATTATGTTTCCATAATAAAAAGACTTACTTGTTATGAGAGTTAGTTATTTAATTACTTATCTATATTTATATTTCAAAAAAAGTAAAAAAAAAATTCAATAAGCTTTCCTAATAAAATTTTAATGAAAAAAAAAATATATTAATTAAGAAATAATGTGAAATATCAAAAAAATCTAGAATTTGCTTAGCACCTTATTGATAAAGTTTTTTGCTATTAACACCTAGAAGTAAATATTACATGTTTGAGCTCACCTTAGGTTGCATTTGCAAAAAATTGACTCGGAGATGTAGATAATTTAAGATAAAAAATATTAAAATAAAATATCAAAATATTAATATTTAAAGAATAAAAAGAATCCAACACTACAAAAGTTATCACCAATTCGGTGAATGTTAGTCAAAAAAGAGCGTATCCTCTACTGTGTACACGGGCAGAACTCCTTTAAGACTAAGGAGGCCATGGCCTCCCAAAAAAATTTTTTTTTTATTTTCTTATGAAATTGATATTTTAATCCTTCTTTGATCGATCAATGTGTGATCTTCCGAATCCTCGTTATTAATGAAAATATAGAAAAATTACATTTGACTTTCTAAAAGTTTAAAAAAATTTCATTCAGACTCTCCTAAAATATTTGTCTTAGCTCCCCCACTAGCTTTGTAGCTCGTGATATCATTTTGGCCTTCACGTATCAGGAAGAAAAAAAAAAAAAGATAAGACTTATTCACTTAAGATGCATGTGCATAAAATGACTTGAAATATAGTTAACCATTAAGATAAAAAATTTAAAATTAATGTTTTTATTAACAAAAAAAAAATAAAACAAAATTATGTTTTTTTCCCACCAAAATTAGAAAATTAAAGTCAAAATTATAAGAAATAGAATATTCGTGGGTTTATGTTTACTGCACTAATAATAATATGGTGTTACAGCATGAAGAGCCTGCAGCTTGTAGCATTGGCGACAGAATGGAAATGGGATCCTAAATATCTGTAAAAGCTGGTCCATCAATAAAAGCTTCAAACAACTCACCAAACAACTCCAACTGGCTAATAAATGTTTTCTCAACTGTATTCTTTTTCTCTCTTCTTTTTTTTTTTTTTTTAAAAAATCAATTTCTTTAATTATTTATTTTTGAATGAAATGTGTCAATTTGGTTAGTCGTTTTCTATATTTATGGTTATGCATGTTATCACGTGAATTACCTCATGCTTTTATGATTGTTATTAGACCTAATCCTTCAATTTTCAACAATTTTTTTTATAATCCTCTGAACGTTACGGAATACAACTGTCAAACCTATATTTTTATATTTTAAAAATAATTATAATTATATATTTTAAGGGACGAAGATAGAATTTAAAAAGAATGATACAAGCTAATATAAAATTAATTAAAAGAATATTGTGTAGAAATGAAGGCAAAATGATTGAATGTATGTTAAAATTTCTTTTTTTGCCAACATTTGAACCTTGGTATTACTGAGGGAAATTTTTTAAATAAAACAAATAGAAGAGGGGCAATTGCCCTATTTCTCTAACACATACCTCTGCCTTGTATATTTTCACATTTTATTTTGGCGGTCAATATGATTATTATCAAAATATGAATGTGCAGAATTATAATTGTTCTATTTTTTCCATGTTTATAGCAATTCATGAAATTAAATACACGTATTTGCTGTATTTGGGGATGATTAGTTTTAAATTGGAATTTATTTAATTTTTTAAAAGAAAATTAAAAACATAACTTGATAAAAAAAATATAGCACGAATTAGGTGGAATCTTATTTCAATCGAGCTCATGTATTCTTAAACGGAGTGAATTTTATCCGTCCAATTTAGAACCGGTCGGACAGAATATGCGACGTGACGGATAAAACTGACATACTAAATATCCGCACCAAACAAGCCCTTAAGCTAGCTTCGGATAGGAAATAGCGGTGACAAGTGATGGGAAAGTAGGCTTTCAATAGGAGATACGTTGACACGTGATGGGTCCTTGTAAGAGCCGAATAGTTCAAACCTCTCTTCAATACTAGAAAAAGGCTTGAGATAATGATCGTAAAAATACGCGTTCTAGATTATTAATAGAAATTTCAATTTACAAATTTTAAAAACAAATGCTCAATAAAAATATATTATAAAATACTCAGTACTTTTATTTGAATTATTAGTATATTATCTAAATGATGATAAAATTTAGCGGAGAAAACCATTTTCATTTATGGAGACTAGAATATTTACGAATCTCGAAATAAAATTAATTTTTTATTTATTAAAATTGTATTTGAAATTAAATAATTAAAAGAGGAGAGAGAAAAAAAAATACCTTTTCAGAAATAGCATCTTGAACCACAATAATATCACTAGTAATGGCAGAAATGACTTCTCCTGTAGAGGCTTCAGTGTCAAATAAACTGATATCTTGATTTAACATTGACCTTAAGTACGCCATTCTCATCTTTGCCGCCTGCCGTTCTCCGGTATGCATCCAACAAGCCACTTCTGTGTATATATATATATTTCCATTTCCATCATTTATTAAAATAAATTAAGAACAAAATCTCAACCTAATTATAATTTCTCAAAAACATTCTTCAATCTCTCAATCTCACGTGGGTTTCGCAAAAATTTCAAAATCTTATAGTTTTTGACACTCAAACACCAGGGTTTTAAGGTTAAGTTTACACTTCTGATATGGTCTTAGAGCTCGTTTCGTCTTTATTTTGTTGGTTGTGACGTTAAGTTTGAATGTTTCATAATAATTAATTAAAAGAAATTGATAATAATAAATTTATGCTTACCTATCCATGATGAAAATAATATAGCAATACTGAGATATACAAAATCCAAAGAGTACTGCAAACAAAAACATCCATAATTTTAATTTAATGAACAGAAGAATATAATTCTTGAATTGAATATATGTGTGCGTGTATATATATATATATATATATATATATATATATATATATAGGCACCTTCGCAACTCTGTGAGAAGCTTGTTGGGGAAAGAGATAAGCCAATCCAATAATGTTAATCAATTTGCCAAAAAAAATGAAAAACACAGGCACTGAAGCTCCATGAACGCAAGCACCAATAGATCCTAACCCCATCAGTACATAGTCATAAAAATCTGCAAATGCAAAAAGCTTTAGCAATGGAACTTTCTGTTGCTTCTTTTGTTCTTCTTGCTTCTTCTTCTTCTTCTCCACATCTTCATCCATGTCGGTCTCTTCTTTAGCAGAAAAAGAACTCATAGATTTGAAAGAAGAGAGATTTGAAATCAGTATTAATTAAGGAACTCATAACCTTCTCTGTCTCTATATATTGAGAAGGCTTCATAAACACATTTCTCTCTTCTGTGTCTTTATGTGCATTAAATTCTGCTCTGGTGATGGTTGGAGCAGATTATAATTCAGTCTTCTCGTTTAAGTTTAGGTATCCACTTTTGCTGCTATTCATATATGGTCATAAAATTAATATCTCAGTTCCCAACTGTAAAATTACCTTTTCCATCTTTCTTAGCATTTGGGAAGAGGGAAATTTAGTCTGACCTATGCATTCTGTCATATTCTTATTTAATGATTCATGTCAATTATTAATTTTAAAAAAAATTGAGTAAACCCTAAAATTAATTTCAAATTTCTATATCTGAGAAAAAAATAAGATAGGGTAAAAGGATATAAGAATTATTTGGATCAATGGAATTTGAAATTCATGGAATTTCTGTTCAATGGTTTGGTTGGAAAATAAAATTCATTCATTTTGAATGGTGTTTGTAGAATAAATTAAGTGGTTTAAATTTTATCATTAATAAAAAGATTGATTTTGAAAATTTTTGATTATTCATAAAATTTATCAATTTATAGATTTAGTTTTTTTTTTTCCCTCAAATAAACACATTTATATTTTATTATTCAAATTTCATTAATTTATATATAATTTGATTTCTTAATTGAAAAATCCGGTTCCGAGAGATAGCTTTATTCGAAATTCGAGGCCGAATTTTCTTTAAGGGGGAGAATTGAAACAACTCGAATTTTCATTTTCACAAATTTTTGAATTTAATTTAATTAGGAATAATTTCAAATAATATTATACTCATAAATTTCTAATTGAACCGAAAGTGAAAATCAAGAACCCATCTAACATTATAAAAAAATCATCATTTTGTGACCGACTAAAATTGTTCGCAATTTTGCGACCTATGAACAAACAGTCGCTAATTGTAGCGGTGAAAATTCTCGTGAGTTTGTTTTCCATTTTGCGATTAGTGTACGAAGGATTTGCGACCGATTTTGTGACTGATTTGCGAACATATATTATTCCGTAGCAAAATTGCGCACTTCAAATTAAGGACCAAATTCTACGAACGATTTGCGACCGACAAGGATGGTCGCAATTTCGATGCGAAGTAAAACGATGTCGCAGAGTTAAAAATTGCTACCGATTTTAATGAAATTTGCTACCGACCAGTCGATCGCAAATTTTAGATCATTAAACGCCAGCAACACCCTCCTTCTTCTTTCTTCTTCTTTCTTTCCTCTCCTCCTCTCTTCTCCTCCTCCGTTGGCAACGCTGTCCTAGCCTCTTGCCGTGCCACTCCAAGCCGCCTGATACGTCCATCTCCGCTCCATTGCAACCCCGGTCGCGGGAGGATCACTTCTCATCGTCGTTCGCGGTCGCTAGTCAATTCAGGTACGTTTGATTTTTTTTTTTTCATTTTTTTTTTTGTGAATTGCTATTTATGGGTTCCCATTCATCTTTTTATTATAATCATTCTATATATTATAATCATATTTTTATTGTAATATTGTTTAGTATAAATTAATTTGAACCACAAAAATTCCTTGGCAAGTGATAGAATTAATTAGCTAGTACAGTTATACTGAAGTTCACAAATTTCATTTTTAAGAAAAATTGAATTATTTTTCCATTTCTATCTAACATAAAATCATAAAATTCAAAATGAAATCTATAAAATTGCGTGGAATTCATTTATTAAATTGAATTCATTTTTTTTTTTGTTGCATGACAAAAAATGAGTTGTTATTTAGTTGTCGACAGATTTGTAGTTGTGATTTAGTTGGTGTTGAATTTTGTACACGTGTTATTGAAAAGAATGATAAAATTAGAATTAGGCAAAATTATATATGTAATTTAATCAATGTAATTTTATTTAATGCAATTTTAAAATTTTAGTTTGTGTTGAATTGATTGAAAAATAAAAAATTACATGTTATTAATTAATGTTAAAAAAAGAACTAAATCATTTAAAATATGTGTAAGTAAATAAATATAATTGTGTAACTAAAATAAATGACAAATAAACATAGTTGTGTAACTAAAATTACTCTTTTTTTGTAATTATGAAATAATGCATTTTATTTGTTATTATTGTTGTTATTATTCTTAAATATATATATATTTTTAAAATGAATAATGCGTTTGGATTGGAGGTCTAGTAGTGGCCATTTTGCCTTTGGAGAATGTTGTTATGATATAAAAGTGTTTATTGAAGTGTGTTTTTATTTGAGATTTGATTGTGTTGTGCCGAAGTGCTGCCGAATTTTTTTCCAAGAAATTCAATATGTGGAATTGTACACTTACCTTTATTATAGTAGGTTCATATATATATATATATATATAGAGAGAGAGAGAGAGAGAGAGAGAGAGAGAGAGAGAGAGAGAGAGAGAGAGAGAGAACTATATATAACCTTAGTATTGAATAAATGAACTTAGTGAGTTTACATTTATATAGTTACCCTTATTATAGAAATAACCTTAGTAAGTTAGAAGTGTAAATTGAACATTACATTTGGCATGTTTTAAGGATGGTTTAGATTAATGCAATTACATATAATTTGTCCTTTATAAACACAGTGTTAATTAGGCAAAAAAAATGCGGACTAATCGAGATTGGATGTACTGGAGGTACGAGGTCAATGGGATATTAAGACAAGAGTTCTTGCAAGGATTTGAGGCATTTATACAGTTTGCAGTTGGTAATCCCAGTTGTATGGATGGTAATAAGTTGAGATATCCATGTAATCACAAGAAGTGTCGAAATAGAGCCTTCTTAGATATCGATACAATTAAACTTCATTTATGCAAAAATGGGTCCATGAAAAATTATTACGAATGGATACATCATGGTGAACCTCGAGTTTCCAGTGGGTTAGGCCACTCTATTCCGATAAGTTTAGAAAGTCAGCCTTATCAATTTCAGTATGGTAATCAATGCAATGATTTGGTAATCGATGCGAGTAGAGTAGAATGTTATTGTTATAATATGGAGGAATCATCACACTATGCAGCACAACAATTGTTTGACATGCTAAGTGCAGCTAACAGTGAACTGTGGCCTGGATGCAAGAATCATTCAGTTCTATCTGTTGTGGCACGATTACTGCACATAAAAGCGGAGCACCATTTTTCAGAAAGGTGTTACGATGATTTTGTGCAGTTAGCAAAATAAATGTTGCCTGAAGGCCATTCAATGGTTGATAATTTTTACCAGACAAAAAAATTAGTTCGGGGATTGGGACTACCCGTGGAAAAGATTGATTGTTGTCGTAATAATTATATGATAGACTGGGGCCTTGACTCCGAATTCAGAGAATGCAAGTTTTGTAATCTTTCAAGATATCAACGGCGGGGTCAAGGGACTGGTAGAGTACAAAGAGAGAAGGCTTTCAAGAAGATGTATTATTTCCCTCTTGTTTACGCCTTCAAAGGTTATATGCATCTAAGGCGACAGCTGAACACATGACATGGCATGCTTTGCATGAATATGAGGATGGTATAATGACTCATCCGTCAAACTCTGAAGCGTGTAAACATTTTGATAACATTCATCATGTGTTTGCTGCTGATATGAGAAATGTGAGATTAGGACTTTGTACTGATGGGTTTCAGCCTTTTGGGCAATCAGGACAACAATATTCATCATGGCCTATCATTGTCACACCATATAATCTACCACCATCAATGTGTATGAAAGATGAATATATGTTTTTGTGTGTTATTGTACCTAGCCCTACCAATCCGAAACACAAAATTGATGTGTTTCTACAGCCTTTGATTGCCGAACTTAATTATTTATAGGAATATGGGGTTGAAACGTTCGATATTTCGACCAATCAGAATTTCATAATGCGAGCTGCTTTGCTTTGGACCATCAGTGATTTTCAAGCATTCGGAATGTTATTTGGGTGGAGTACGGTAGGCAAATTGGCTTATCCTCATTGCATGGAAAACACGAATGCATTTACACTAAAAAATGGAGATAAACAATGTTGGTTTGATTGTCATCGCAAATTCTTACTAGAATCTCACCCTTGGAGGAGAAATCGACAATACTTTAGAAAGAACACGACTATTACTGAACCGCCTCCGCCTGTGAAGTCTGGAGATGAAATATTACAAGAAATTGAAGATCTAGGGCTTATGAAAGTTACAGATTTAGGTTCAGAAGAGGTAAATGGAAGAATTGGCTGGAATAGCGGGTGGAAAAAGCGAAGCATCTTCTTGGATTTGCCATACTGGAATTCACTTCTTATCCGTCATAACCTTCATGTGATGCATATAGAAAAAAATGCATTTGAAAATCTGTTCAACACTGTCATGAACATTGAAGGGAAAACCAAGGATAATGCAAAAGCGAGAGCAGACATGAAGGAAATTTGTCGTCGACCAGAACTCGAGCAATCTGTACTTACTGGTAAGTATCCAAAGGCATGTTATTGTTTAGATAAACCCCAAAGGCAATTACTGTGCGAATGGGTCCGATCATTAAGGTTTCCAGATGGATACTATTCAAATATGGGTAGATGTGTGAACATGAGGAAGTACAGATTGTTTGGCATGAAAAGCCATGACTGTCATGTTTTCATGCAGAGATTGATCCCTGTGGCATTTCGAAAATTATTGCCAGGGAAAATTTGGGAAGCAATGACAAAATTGAGTCTCTTTTTCAAGGAATTGACGATGACTGTTATCCGATGCGATGCTATGAACAAGTTAGCGAGAGAAATTCTAGTAGTAATATGCAAATTGGAGCAAATTTTTCTGCCCGGGTTCTTTGATTCTATGGAGCAACTACCGGTTCATTTGCCCTATGAATGTCATGTAGCAGGACCAGTACAATATAGATAGATGTATCCATTTGAGAGGTCAATCACTAACATCCCATTGTAATCATTACATAATTTATTTCAACTCATATTTACATATTGGCTTTGTACAATTAGAGACACCTGCAGAAAATTAAAAACAATGTGCGCAATAAGGCAAAGGTTGAGGGGTCAATTTTGTATGCATATTTGGTGGAAGAAGCTTCCACCTTCTATTCACACTACTTCGAACCACATGTTTTCACCAAGCATCAGAGAGTGCCACGTAACGATGATGGAGGAGATAGAATAGAATCTGAGTTTAAAGGAAATCTAACAATTTTCACCTATCCTGGGCGTACGATTAGTAAATAAAAAAAAAAAAGACGATTGACTGATGCAGAGATACAAGTGGCTCAAACTTATATTTTGTTGAATTGCGAAGAGATTACACCATCTGTACAGTAAGTATACATATTAGTGAGTCAGTCTAACCTGGTCTGGGACGTAGTTAAATCATATTTATGGTAATTTTCTTCATTCATAAATAGGGAATATATCAAGCTTTTGCGGCTTCAAAATTCCAATTTGACTGATACTGCAGTTAATGCGAAACTGGACTCCGAATTTGCAGAATGGTTCAAATATTATGTAAGTTACTTTCAATGTACACAACATGGAATGTACATTATTAGATCTCACTCGTGTCATTACTATTTCCCATAGGCTCGAAGCTCGGAAAGCGATATTGGTAACAGATTCATTACGGATCTAGCAAAGGGACCTCTACCGGTTGCTAATGCCTACTCTAGCTACTTTGTAAATGGTTACAAGTTTCACACTGAGGGTTATGGGTGAAGCAGAAAGATAATGAACAGCGGTGTTTGCATAAAGGGATCAAACTACAGTGACATGTCAAACGATTTTTATGGGAAATTGGTTGAGGTTTTAGAGTTAGAATATCCAGGCCTACTAATGAAGTGCACAATCTTATTCAAATGTGAATGGTTTGATCCTACGCTAAACGTTGGCATGAAGTTTCATCCTAAGTATAATCTGGTAGATGCTAATCAAAGAAGAAGATATACAAAGTATGAACCTTTTGTGTTGGCAATGCAAGCTGCACATGTGTACTATGTCCCATGTCCATCATTTAAACGAGATCGTTGCGATTGGATGGCAGTGTGTAAAATCAAGGCTAGATCAGTTGTTCATGCACTTGAAACCAAACAATCTGCTTCACTCGCAGTATCGAAGCCATTTCAAGAAGTTAGGGTTGATACGCAGCCGATGCAAGTTGTTGAAGATTTAACGGATAGATTGGATGATGAAAGCCGATCTTATGTTGAAATAGGAGCATCAGATGATGAAGAGGAAGAAGATCAAATCATCATGGTTACCTCAGAAGACGAATATAAAGAAGAGGAAGAAGACGAAGAGGAGGAAGCAGATGATAATGAAGACACTTAATACTTAGAACAATTTTACTGTTACAAATTGATAGATGTATATCTAATATATTAATGAAGAATTTCAATGTTATTAACTTTCTTTACTCATATTTACCACATGTTCTACAATTCATATAATTGTATACATACATATCTAGGTTCTGATATCTGCAGTACAGATGGCTAGAGGCAGAGTGTTTGATTCAGACACTTCCGGCAGTGGTTTGCGTGGAGGTCGTGGCCTAGGATGCAGTACCCGTGGATCAGGAGGGACTGTCCCTCCTTCTTCTTCAGGTACGTCTAGGGCTTCATCCTCTACTCAGTGACCAGTACTGCCGCCATCACTTCCTTCTGCTCCTTCCTCTTCTATCCCATTTTCTGGACCAGTACAGTCTTCACCAGCTGCACAATCACCTACTGTACAAGGTAATCATAAATGTCATTACTATCATTTCAATTATTTATCTGCATTTATAGCATTTATCACTTCTTTTGTAGCTTCATCAGATCCACGTTCCAGCCTCAGTTTGGTAGCGGGAGAGTAAGTACTTATTCACTTTTTCCTCTGTACTTGGTTTTGTTCAGATTTTGATGCTTTCGTCTAATTATATTTCACTTGTGTTTTTTTTTCTCAGCATATATCCATCCTCTCGAGCATCGAGGCAAATTATGAGGATAATCAAGCTACAACTCTATAAAGAAGGATGCACATGGGATGCCGTACCACAAGAGGCGAGAGACTTTTATTGGGAAGAGTTTCAGGTATGCTTTGGTTTAAGTTATATCATCATTCAATGTTTACAATTAATCAAGATACCTCGTTTTATTGAAATTTTATTTTTCATTTTTGCAGAAGCATTTCGTATGGGACAAGGCAATTACGGCTATGCTAAAAGTGGCATGGGAGAAGTTATGCGTTGACCGATATGCTGACTTCACCTATAGGATGAGAAGAAGCGGTAAGAAGCAGCAGTGCGTGTCTCAAGAGATATGGGAGAGCTGGCAAAATACTTGGGAGGATCCTTCTCGACACACAGGCGGATCAATATCTGCTACAGAGACAGCTCGATTATTAATGAGTCAACTAGTCACAGTATATGAAACTAATGTTTAATGAAAGGACACTATATTAATATATCATGCATAAAATTCATTACAGGCTGAAAAATTTGGTCGTGAGCCCACACCGATTGAGGTGTTTACATACACTCACACGAAGGACTACGATCTTAATACGTTTATCGATAGACGTGCAGTGAGCATCAATGTAAGTAACAATGAAGAATATTTACATTTACCCTCTAGTCGTTGCGAAGATGTACAAAGTTCAATATAATAAAGCCTGCAACTGCATTGATTAATTAATTTTTTATTTTCAGGAGAATAATACTACAGCTCAGGAGCGTCTTGTTTCTTCTCAGGGTGAATCTGAAACTGAGTCAAGAATTGATGAGATAGCACTTTATCTCGAGGCCGTAGGGGGCGAGAAAGAAGAGGAAGGTATATGACATCGGGTCTCAGGCATCACAGTTTTACTACGGCTCAACATCTCATGCTTCTGCAGCCACCTCAGGACCATCGCCCAAGCATAGTGCTGAGGAGTTTTCTGTATTACGAGCTCGTGTTGATGAGTAGGAGAGACAGCTTGCAGAGCTTAGAGCGCATGTCATGCGGCTGTCCGGTCAGCCCGGTGCTGGTACTTCTTCCTTTGATCCTGCGCCTACTACATATCAAAATCTTTCAACATCTCAACAGCAGCCACTACTGTCTCCTGATCCCGATGCTGTAGACGATACCTTGGTCACCCCTACCGACACTACAGCACATCCATTAGGCACTCCTCCCGGCGATTCGACATTGGATCGTGTAGAAGACCAACCGCGTAGATTTGATTTTGGACCTTTTTAGCTTTCCAGTTGTTTTTCGAAATTTTGTTCAGTACATTACATACATTAACAATTACATTTTTATATTGTTTTTGAATTGTGTTGATTTTGGACCTTTTTAGCTTTCCAGTTGTTTTTCGAAATTTTGTTCAGTACATTACATACATTAACAATTACATTTTTATATTGTTTTTGAATTGTGTTTGTGATATATATATATATATATATATATATGCCAATTTTTACAAGTGCAGAAAATTATGGTTTTATAATAATATTTAATTTTTTTATTGTATTTTACGATGGATTTGTGACCGAACTGCAACCAAAACTATAAACTTTAAATTTAAAATTTGCGACTGATTTGCGACCTATGTTTTGCGACCGATTTGCGACCAAAATTTTGAGCCCGATTTGCGACCATTTTTTATAATTGCGACAGACTATTTCTACGACCAATTTGTGATAGAGACTCAAAAGAAAACATGACCAAATTTTGAGACCGCTTTTTTTAAATCGGTCGCAAATTTGCGATCAATTACTTCATCGGTCGCAAAATATTTTGCGACGAGCATTTTTGCAACAGATTGTGATCAGTCGCTACTGTTGATTAGGGACCGATTTTTATCTTTTTGCGACCAATTGGTCAGTCGCAAAAAGCCGTTTTTTTTGTAGTGTAAATCGGAGTCAAACCATATTAAAAATCAAGAGGAATCTTCTAGAAAACAATTTGAACCAAACTGAGCTCCTAATCAGACCGGATCAGCCTTTCTAGCCAATAGGAGGGGAGAGAAAATCTTTTTTTTTTTTCATTTTCCTTCTCCAATCACCAAACCTCCTCCCCCTTCGTTTCTTTCGTTCTCCGGCCACCGGCAACCATTTTTGACGAATGAATGCTCTAAATCCACCTATTCGACACAAGGATCGAGAACATGGCCTCAAATAGTGTTGTTATTGCACCGTTGGTGAGAAATCGCAAGCTAAAGGGGTTGTTACTGTTGCAACACCATTTTTCGGCGACTCTCTCCGTTCTCAAGGAGCTAGGGTGACAAGATCAGCTCAAATTGGCTCCTTGCGACTAGGCAAGCATTTTCCCTCAGTCGATGGGTTTATCGAAAAATGAGAAAACCGCCATGAACAGCGGCTTAAAGCTCCTGTCGAGCTTGTTTCGGCCAATTAGAGGACCAGCCTCACCAAACTAACGCCGAAAATGAACTCCTTAATGAATTTTGAGTCGAATGGTATGATCGTTGATAAATTCTGAGCAGGCTTGATTTTTCGGCCACCGGTGGTAGAGATCTAGTGATTGGCCGACGAGTCTCCAGCGAAGGCTCAAGAAGCAGAATCATCTTTCTCCTCACGCTGGTCATGGAATCATAGTCCAATTTTTAATTGGTACACTCTAAGACTAGTTCCTCATTTTCGGTATAAATTCCAAATTTAAAACTGTTAGTTGATTAAGTTGATTTCGATTAAATAGTTAATTGAATATGATTCTTGTTAAGGAACCTTGATAGATGAATACACTTAATTCTGAAATTAAGAATAAAAGTCATTTAGAATAATCGTTATGAATCAAAACGTGAAAGTGAAATTGGAATTTTTAAGAATATTGTTATTACTATATGCATAACTACTCGGTACCTTGTCGATTTTAATGTTTTGAATGATTAATCTATTTGAAACATTTAAGTGTGAACTCTAGAATGGATTGAGTTAAAAATGAATATCCTTAATTGATAATACTTATAAACTTGAATTGACTGATAATAAGAAATATATTTATATGTAGTTATTACAATTGAGTATAATAGATGGTATTATAATGATGGAGGATGGGCTTTTTAGATTGGATTGTCTTGATGGATGGGCTGTGTGTACAGCGTTGATATTTGTGATATACAAAATACGGATAACCCAATTTATTTGTGATATTTGTGATATTTGTCTTCTTGGTTGTAACCTTGAGCCACTAACCTTGCTTTGTTTCTCATAATATTACCATATTCATCAAGCTTATTTCTAAACACCCATTTTGTTCCAGTAATAGAATGGTTTTTAGGTCTAGAAACAAGTTTTCAAAATTCATTTATCTCAAACTGGTTCAGTTCTTCTTGCATAGCAAGAATCCAACTTTCATCATTTTGAGCATCTTCTAAATTTGTAGGTTCTAATTGAGAAACGAAAGCAACATTACCAAAATATCTTTTAAGTTGAGCTCTAATCATCATCCTTTCTGAACGGTTGTTAATAACGTCCTCTTGAGGATGATTCTTATGGAATCGTCACAGTTAGAATTCTCACTTTCTGGTTTTGGACTTTCAGTTATGTTCTGATCTTCATGTTCATCTTCTGGTTCAACCTAATTATCAACATTCTGCTCATTTTTTGGGGTGTTCTAGTTATTCTGACTGTTCATTCTGTATTTCTTGATTAAAATCTATAACATCATCATTTTCTAAAATTCTAGAAGTAGAATCAGTTTCATAAAAAACAACATGGATAGATTCTTCTACAACTAGATTTTTCTTATTAAACATTCTATATGCTTTACTATTACTAGAATATCCTAGAAAAATTCCTCCATAAGATTTTACATCAAATTTAGCAAGGTGATTTTTCTTGTTATCTAGAAGAAAACATTTACACCCAAAAATGTGAAAATATCCATTGCTTGTCTTTCTACCTTTGTATAGCTCACTTGGAGTCTTTTTAAGTTAAGATCTTAACAAAGCCTTGTTTAGAATATAAGAGGCAGTGTTAACAGCTTCTGCCTAGAAGTACTTTGATAACTTAGAATCACTTAGCATGGTTCTGGCCATTTCCTGAAGTGTTCTATTCTTGCAATCCACTACTCCATTTTGCTGGGGTGTTCTAGGTGCTGAGAAGTTATGGAAGATTCTTGATTCATTGTAAAAAGCATAGAATTTCTTATTTTTAAATTCTCGTCCATGGTCGCTTCTAATTGCAAAGATGTTGTGTCCTTTCTCATTTTGTATCCTTTTGCAAAGATGAAAAAATAGGTCATATGACTCATCCTTATTTTTAAGGAAGAGTGTCCAGGTGAATCTAGAATAATCATCAACAATAACAAGTGTATATGATTTTCCTCTAAGGCTAGAGGGAGTTATAGGTCCAAACAAATCAAGGTGCAGCAATTCTAAAGATCTAGAAGTAGAAACCATGCCCTTAGATTTGAAAGATATTCTAGTTTGTTTGCCTAATTGACAAGCATCACAAATGTGATCTTTTCAAGTTTCAACTTTGGCAAACTACGAATTGAATCTTTCTTTGGCCGTTTAGAAATAAGGTGCGTGTTTGTATATCCAAGTCTTCTATGCCATAACCAATTAGAATTATCAACAGAAATCAAGCATATGCCTAGGTTATGCATATCATAAAGCTCAACTAGGTAAATGTTTCCAAATCTTTTTCCTCCAAATAGAGTTTTGTTATCATGCATGTTCTGTACTTCACAATGAGAGGGTTCAAAGGTCACTCTTCTATTTTTATCACAAATCTGACTTACACTTAATAAGTTATAATGCAATCCTTCCATTAAGCATACATCTTCTATTGAAGGATTAGAACCTACAACCCCAATACCAACAATTTTACCTTTGGCTTTGTCACCAAAGTTCACTGTACCTCCTTTTTTTTCTAATCTGGTGAAATTTCTTTCTATCATCAGTCATATGCCTAGAGCAGGTGCTATCCATGTACCACATTTTTGTTTTAGCTCACTCCTGAGGCACACCTGAAAATATTATGCAGATTTAGGTACACAATATGTATTGGGTCCTAAAGGGTTAGTGGTAGCAGGTATAGATCCTTTTTCATTTTTTTTGCTATGATTTTTCTTTTTGTCAAGACTGCTAGATTTTTCAAAGTGTTTCTGATGTTCTAAAGTCATAACATTAGAAATGGCATTTTTCTTAACAAAAAACTGATTCTAACTTGAAGTGCTATCATAGCTAGAACTTGTCTTTTCTTCTGTAAATGATTCTAAAATTGACTTTAAAATTCTAATCTCAGATTTTAAAGACTCGTATTTAGAATTCAGATTTTTGCATTTTTCTTCGAAGTGTTTCAGATTTTCAGAAAATTTCTCATTGCAATCTTTAAGATCTTTGATCTCTATAACAAGATCTTTGCATGTAACTTCTTGATAAAAGCATCTTTCAAATGATTACATTTAATTTTCAACTTTCTCTAATCCTTCTTTAGAACTTTATGCTTTTTAGCAAGCTTTTTAAATTTAGTGCATTTATTATAAATATCTAGAAGATCACTTTCAGATTCAAGTTTAGAGATACTTACATTGCTTTCATTTTGTTTTTGGCCTGCTGCATCTGCTTTTCTACTTTCAGCTTTCTATGTTGAAGTCAGAGTGTTGATTCCTTCAGAGTCAGAATTGGTAATGGTCTTCAAACATATATTTGCAACTTCCTCCTGGTCACTTTGACGTTCGAAATTAGAACTGTCTGAATCTCTCCAAGCAGCTACAAATGCCTGCTTCGGCTTTTCTTTCTTTGATTTCTTTTTTAGCTTAGCGCAGTTTGGCTTGATATAACTGGGTTTGTTGCACTCATAACAAACCACTTTAAAAGGTTCTTTCTTAGGCAAGTTACTATTTTTAGGTGAAAAGTTCTTTTTGTTAAACTTTTTCTGTGGCCTTCCACCTTTCTTATAAAACTTTTTGAACTTTCAAGCAACAAGAGATAGGTCATCGCTGTCAAGATCAGAAGAACTTTCTTCACTAGAAACTACTTTCAAAGCCAGTCCTTTATTTTTCTTATCTTCTACAGTCAAAGAAGATTTCATCTCTTCTAAGACAAGAACTCCCATCAAATAATCATAGGTTACAGGAGTCTCCTTGTAGTTCATGACAATTCCTATAGAATCCCATTTTTTTGGTAGAATTCTAAGGATTTTCTTAACAAGCTCATCTTCTAAAATTTCCTTTTCAAGAGTTCTCAAAGGAATCTAGAATTTAGTTTAGCTATAGTCTCTCCTTCTTTCATGCTAAACATTTCATATTCTCTCTAAAGTATATTGATTTTGGATTCCTTAACTCTCTCAGTATCCTCATAGATAACTCTGAGTTTTTCTCAGACTTCTATTGTAGACTTACATCTAGAAACTTTGTTATATTCTGCTGGGTCTAATGCACAGTGAAGAATATGGATGGCTTTTACGTTTATAGAAATGTCATTCCAATCAACATCAGTATACTCTTCTTCTATGTTTTGAACTCTTATATTTTCCACAGTTTTCATAGGAATGCGAGGACCAATAATGATGTTCCTCTAATAGTTTATGTCAACTAATTTTATAAAGCTTTCCATTCTGCTTTTCCAGTAAGATTAATTAGAACCATTGAACATAGGTGTTCTAGAAATAAATTGATCTTCTAAAGATGTGAGAAGTGGGGCTACCATGAGATCTTTTCTCTTAAGCTGTGAAGCTTTGGTAAGCTAAGAAACGAGCTCTGATACCAAATTGTGGATCCCATTTTATATGGCACAACCCAAGAGGGGGATGAATTGGATTTTCTAAAAAATTATCTTTTAAAACACAAGATCAAAATTTTGTAGCAGCAAAAATAAAAAACACTTGTCAGAGTTAGTTATCAAGTTCAGAACTTCCTCATAAAGCTTTTGTAAGATTAGAAAGACTCTGTCAAAAATAGTTATTACGTTTTAAAACTACTTCGCAAAGCTTATGCAAGATTAGAAAACTGACTAAAACTCAGATTATGATTTCTACTAAATATAAAAGGACAGATTAGAACTTGATAAAATCACAATACAGAAATCTAGAGTTCTAAGGTTTTATAAAGATAAAGCTTATACACATTTAGAAACAGAAACTAATTAACAATTTTGCATTTTCTGAAATGATTAATATAAGTGTATGCAAAATATAATCAAGCAACACTTTGGAAAATAAAAGAAGATAAACACAGATATTTATAGTGGTTCGAGTTAGCTCCCCAAGACTCATCTTGAGATCATCTACTAAATTATCTTTTTTCAAGGTTAAGAGACAAACAAACTTCATAACAAAATAGATTAACACCTAGATCTAACATTTGCTCCACTAGATTTTTGAATGTTCTAGTCAATCTCTACCCTTTCTGTTTTGCAGAGAATAGAAAACTCAGATTAAGACATTTCACAAGGAGAAAGTCACTTAAGAACCTTTTACACCATAGCTTTTTACTTAAGCTATTACACAATGTTTTTTGTTTAAAAACCTCTAGTCTACATTAGATTACAACCATCTATATAGACAGAGAGAAATGCAATTATAAGCACAGGAAGAACAGAAAATAGATTTTGAAAACAGAAAAAAGTCCAAAACTGTTCTTCAAAAAGAGTTGTTACCAGATTTCTTTTCTCTTGAAAAAACTATCTTTTGAAGGAAAATAGATGAAAAGAATTAAAGGGAGGTTGAAGATAGAGCTTTGAAATATTTTAAACTTTGAACAATGGACTCTTACTCTTGCCAACATAATTTTTAAAAGAAGAAAACTTTTTTATAAGAGGAATGATAATCCAGTTATAAAAGATATTGGGATTGAGCTTTAATGAGCAATGAATATTTTTGATATTTTAAAATGAAGGGTCAATGCATGGGTAACTTGTACAGAAACTCATTTAATAGTTACCAAAAATATTTTTCCAAAATCTTTTCCATTTGGGTAAACATAGAAGAAAAAGATTTGAGCTTTTTCTTTTAAGACATTTATTGAGAATATCTCAAAAATGATTTTAAGAGAGATAAAAGATATTTTGTGCTTATAATGGAATTTTTTCTCTATCCTGAAGTATTTCCTAAAACTTAATAAAGTACTAACCACTAAAAGATCTTCAATAATCTTCATGGTCTTCAATAAAATATCTTGGATTGTAGGAGCTTGATTTCTTCAATAACTTTAACATTAAAATTCTGTATAAAATAACTTTAGTACATACAAGAATATTAAATTTATTTGATTTGTTTAATCATCAAATTCTTAGGGTAAATTGAACCTTGAGCAAACACAAACATGATTATTTAATTTTTAAATGAGCAATTGATATTGTATTAAGAAATAATTTAGATTATTTTATAATAGAAGATTTTAATTTTTTTTATCATAACATTTAGAAATTTATTATAAAGAAAGACAATTCTTATCTTTTAAAATTATGATCATTGAATTAGAAATAAATTTGCTCCTTCCTTAATTAGTTTAACCAATTCTTAAAATTATTAAATTATTTATAACTATCAATTTAGTTAGTTAAAAATGTTTCGACTTGTTATACGTTTAATATGAAATATAAATATAATAAAATTAAATCATTACCTAATTGAGGAAAAAAATTAATTTCATCTATATAATTCTAAAATTATTTGAAAGTGTATAATAATTAATTTCAAAATGTTCGTATTAATAATCAAAGAGATCTCCAATCCATTTGGTGCATAAATATTTCACCATGATGTGTGTTTTGGTAAAAAATATTTTGAGTAAATAAATATTTTTTATTAAAATCGTTAATTAACCTGATGGATTTTTAACAAAATATTATTTTCTTATGCATTTTTTGCTCACCAATGGTTACATCCATATTTGCATTAAAACCATCAAATGCATTGTTTGTCTTAATGAAAAACTCATTTCCTAATTATAATTTTTTTTAGTGAAATCACCAATTGATTTGGTGGTTTCAATACAAAATAAAAATTATTGTCTAATCACGAATCACTTTTTGTTGACTGGCCGGTACGAATTATTTTTTATATTATATGAAACCATTTGAGTTGGTGATTTTAATACAACATTCTCTCTACATGATTCACAAATATTAGATTTAAAATTAATTTCAATTTTGCACTCACTTACAAATAGTTTTTACAATAGCACTATTTTTATCAAAATCCCCTATTTATTTCTAGTTAATAAACCAAAATATATATAAATTCAAAAAAATTGAAAAAAAAAAAAAAAGGACAGAGAGAAACAGAGAGGAAGTTTCACGCTTGCACTTCGTGATTGTATGAAATTCCATTTGTCTTTTTGTTGGATAACACGCTAAAGGTTGATTTATTATTTAGTCCTTTAAATTTGATTGAAATTATAACTCATCCCACCTATCTAGTAAAATTACTTATTTAGTCTTTTCATAAAAAAAATATCATTTTTGCTCTTAAATATATTGTAATATTTGGTCTTTCATATTTAATATAACATTATTATTCTGTCTATAATACATTTACTATTTTTTTTAGTACTTATCTATTAAAGCATGCTTTTTCGGGTGGAAGGACTAAATAATTTAATGACACTAAAACATTTAAGAATAAATCAATAAATTTATTAAGATTGTGTTCTACAACAGCTTTTTAAGTAGCTTCTAAACATTTTGATTAGTCAAAATGTTAAATGCGACTTAAAAAGTTGTTCGGTAATATAGCGTTTGGAGTATCTTTTAGAACCCGTGGTAGTATTTTGTGAAAAGTTAACTCATGTAACGTTTAGCTGTTAGCGTTTCATGAAAAGCTACTAAAATAATTAACAATTAAAACGCCACTAAAACAGCTAATTTTGTCGAACAGATCTTAAATAATATGAGTGAATAAGATATTTTTTGATAAATCTCATGGATTAAATAGTAATTCTCCTTATATTAAATGAAAGAAGAAAAGGGTAACAAGGAAAAGTTAGTTGATATTTCAATAAATATTTATGGGTGAGGGTTGATATCTAATGGACGTATTTTTGTGGATAAGACTAGTTAAGGAGACCCAAAAGCCAAACTTACCAAATCAACGTTTGATGGAATTTCCTTCACCCATAAGAGATGTGTGAACATGAAGCTAAGCTTCCAATGGCAGCAGGTATCAGCTCTAGGTAACATTGAGGCTGATGTAGACTACTGTTTCTCCTAAAATTTATATTTTTACTACAATCCCTCCATTTCATAAAAATTAACTTATTGTTATTTTCACATAAATTAGAAAAAAGATTTAATATTTTTGAACAATAAACTTTTTATATTTTTTTCTCAATATATTCCTCTATTTAGGGGGCAGAGTTAGGATAATTATTTTGGGGAATCAAATGAAATTTTTTTGAAATTTTTAGAGAGAACCAAACCTAATTTTTCTATATTTTGAAAGATTAAAATATTATTTTCATAAAAAAATTTTAAAAAATATTTGGAGGAGGCCTCGACCTCCTTAGATCCCAAGGGAGCTCCGCCCGTGCCTCTACTAATATTATATGTCACTTTTTTAATAAAAATAAAAAATAAAACTCAGTAAGAAGTGATTTGCCTCTTACTGAACCTACTCAACGCGAATACAGATTAATCGAAATAATGAACTTTGTATATTTGATAGTTTTACCAAAAAAAAATGAAAAATTATTAATAATAAATCATTTTAAATAATACTATATTAGAGAACTAAAAATTTGATTATACTTTCCAAAAGTAGCATAAAATTTCGGCAAAATTAGCTGTTAGCTATTTGTGTTTAACTGTTAGCTATTCGAATAGCTGTTTATGAAACGCTAAAAGCTAAATGTTATATAAATTAACTTTTCACAAAACGTTATCTTAATTTCTAAAAGTTAATTCAAATTCTATATTATCGAACACTATAAATAATAGCGTCAATTAAAAAATTAAAAATTATATAAAAAGCTGCTATCGAACACCGCTAAGTAAGAGTTCCATCTTGTCATTTAGAAAAACCGAGACGTGAATTCAATTTGATTAGATTTTGATTTCAAATCAATGACACCTGTTATCAAGTCCTCGTTTTTTTCTTTTTTTAAACTAAAATGTCCAAATCATAAAATATTGGACCATTATATTAAAGAAGTGTAAAGGTGAATGTTATTAAAAGGCTTATGTCTCACATATGATTACAAAGTCAACAAATTGTTGCTCAATTATTAGCATGCCATCAATCCTATATTGGACTATTGTGGAAGCGTAAAGCTACAAATTATTCTTTCACCATTTTGCCTTTTTTGTTTATTACTCGCAGGAAAACTTAGTGTTAGAACTCATAGTTTTGCTTGTAATTATTTCTATATGAATTAATTTAGTTTATTTTATTTTAATAAAATACATAGATTTATCTATGAAATTTTTGTAAGACTTTATGGAAGACCTATCCCGCTCACAGTGCACATTCTTCCTCTCCGGCGATAAGAATTTTTAAGATTTTTAATTTTTATATATAAAATATTGATTTGTTATGTGATTAAAATAACTTTTTAAAATAATAAGTTTTATATTTTTTAATTATTTAATAAGTGTGTAATTAATCTAATTTTACAATTGTAAACATTTAATGGATCAAATTGAAGTATTTAATAGGTGCAATTTTATAAATTGATGCATTTAATAGATCAAAATAAAAATTAAAAGTGATAAAACTTTTTCATCAAAAATATAAAGAGAATTTATGTATTCAGCCATTCTATTTTTAATAAATTGTTCACCTTTTTTTATGAACTTTTAGAATTCGGCTTAAATTAATTAAATTAAGCCTAGTTCTATGTGATAAATGATTGTAATTTATGTAAAGCCTGTCAAATTATAAAACACATGTCTTATTAGATAATTTCAAGGGAAGTTATTTTGATAAGCATAAATATAAGAAGTGGAGAGAAAATAGGACATGGCGGAGCACTCCTTGGCCAGAAATAGATTACTCCCTTTATTTTAAAATATAAGTCGTTTTAAGATTTTTCACAGAGATTAAGAAAGCAATTAATTCTTCTAAGTTATAACAAAATTAAGAGTAATTTGAACAATTTATCCTCTATCTCAAATTAAGAGTTATTTGTAAAAGTAGTTATTGTATTTAATGTAAATAAGAATAATATTGAAAAATCATCATTTATTACTGCTTAAAATACTCAAAATGACTTATATTTTGAGACAAAATAAACACTAAAAAACAACTTCTATTTTGGGAGGAGTATTAAATAGCATATGTGTGACATCCCAGGTTTGGGGCACAACACCTTAGGCGAATCCCACATCGGCTACGCACAAGGTGGAAGTCCTATACATAAAGGGTGGCAACCTTGAACTAGTGTGACGCGTTTT
The DNA here is from genome assembly GCF_041381405.1 of Jatropha curcas. Classification (NCBI taxonomy): domain Eukaryota; kingdom Viridiplantae; phylum Streptophyta; class Magnoliopsida; order Malpighiales; family Euphorbiaceae; genus Jatropha; species Jatropha curcas. The sequence continues at coordinate 21,503,324 of NC_143161.1, forward strand.
GGGCTGGCAGAGCGGAGGTTTCCCTGGCCCAGAAACAAAACTGTGAGGGTTCAGGCCAGGTTTGGCACCCAAAGCGGACAATATCACACTAGGGCTGGGCTGTTACAATTTGGTATCAGAGCCAAGCCTTGTCCCTCTGGCCAGTGGTGGGGCAAACCTCAGCGAGGACGCTGAGTCCCTAAGGGGTGGTGTATGTGACATCCCAGGTTTGGGGCACAACACCTTAGGCGAATCCCACATCGGCTACGCACAAGGTGGAAGTCCTATACATAAAGGGTGGCAACCTTGAACTAGTGTGACGCGTTTTGGGCTGGCAGAGCGGAGGTTTCCCTGGCTCAGAAACAAAACCGTGAGGGTTCAGGCCAGGTTTGGCACCCAAAACGGACAATATCACACTAGGGCTGGACTTTTACAATATGGAGGCAAGGGTCTGGTTGATCTTCTCGTTATGTAAGGAGTAAGAAGCTTCGGATTCAAGTCATCTTAATATAAGAGTTTGTAGCGAGTCAAAGAGAGGATCGTCCATATTATGTAACTCACGCGTTATTAGAGACTATTAGCTTTCTAATGAATAATAATAAATAAATAAAAGAGCATATGGAGTCTAAGTGAGCCCACGACCGTTTGGAGCACCTACAAAAGTAAGAAGCATAAATGGAAACGATCAATAATAAAATCTACAACAAAAATAGATAAAGCAAATCAAACTCAAGTTGCAAACAAAAAATCAATTTCAATTTCTCAAATCATCATCTTTACATTTCCAAGAATTGTCCATATTTTCTTGTCAATCAAAAAATTGTCAATATTGTTGTTTCAATTTTTAATCAAGCAAATTTCAATTCCGAACACATACAAGCCTTTTCTATTTCAAAGCCAAACTTACCAAATCAATGTTTGATAGAATTTCTTCCACCCAAACAATTTCTTCATTCTCTAGTAATATGATTAACACAGGAGACGTGTAAACATGAAGTTAAGCTTTTAAAGTCGTTAAGACAAACAGTCACTTGCTAATCATCTTACCTTAAGCATTTTATTCAAATTATAAATGGATATAAAAAAATTGACTCATATGTATGACAACTTAACCTAGTACTGTCAAAACCGGCCTAAACTCATGGACAGCCCGGACACCCCCGTAATTTTTATCCAATCTGTTTTTTATCAAAGCTCGTGCGGGCCGGGGCATGGGGCCTCTTTAATAAAAAAAAGGCAGATTGTGTGTGAAAAGAAAAGTAGAATTTTTGTTTTCCTTCTTCTTTTTTTCTTTCTTTATATATATATATATATATGTGCGTGTGTGTATTTGTATATAATTATCTCATGTAACTATATCTTAAGAAAAAAAAGGTTCACGTCAAAATCCTATAGAGAGACAATGTTTTATTTTTAAAGTAGTGAAAAAGCTTTTTTTTTTTTTTGAAATAGACATGTCCGGGTAAATCCTCGGGCTAGCCGAGCTTAAATATTACAGGTGCATTTTTTAACGAGTTTTTTTGGCTCAGCCTGTTTTGGAATCGAGTCTATGCGTGCTGGTCGGACAACCCGTTTTGATAGTGCTAACTTAACCGACAGGAAAAGACATTGAAAAATATTAGATATACTCACAGCTAAGCCAGATTTTGATATGTGAGGCACCAATAATATGTATATGTTTGTAAAGGGTCCATGTAAATCATTTTCATATTTTGAATTGAATTCTTGAATTGAATATATATATATATATATATATATATATATATATATATATATATATATGTGTGTGTGTGTGTGTGTGTGTGTGTGTGTGTGTTTACTTCATGTGTATGGCTCTTAGACTAAATTGTTAAAGAGAGATTATGATCAGAAAGAAAAAAGGACACACAAGACTTTGTAGTGGTCCTAGCAGCAGCTAACAACTTGCTCTGAATAAGAAAATTCTATATTGTAAGTGACCACCAATAATAGGGAAAAATATTTGCCTAAACTGAGTCCATAATTTCACCTATGAATCAAATAATGAAAATAAGATTTTTTTAAAAAATGTTCCTATTTTATCTATTTTTTCTAGTGTATGATAAAAAATATCATCGTTTTAACAAAAATCACGATTTTTATTGATATGGCTATCGGTGAGTTATGAACCAGGTCTAGGCAAATCAATCCCAATAAATAGTAATTCATTTCTCTTTCACCTATTCAATATTATACTCATTGTGTAAAAAGTAATTAATTCATTGAAATTAATTAGACTAGCGGTTGACTGTTTGTCTCATATATATATATATATATATATTATTTGGCTGGACAGAAATGAACAACCACCACTCAACTTAGAATCATCGAGCATCATCACCTCCAAAATCAACAATCCATATAACATTAAACTTATCCATCACTATGTTTGGGCTAATGCATTAAATTGCCCCTGAATTTTTTAAGATTGTATCCCTAAAATTTTTGAAAGACATCATGTCTTTAAATTTGGAATATACCTTAAAAATACAAAAACTTCAAATAATGTTCAATGAATATACATAGGTGATGCCATGGCGGTAGTGGCAGTAGCATCTGAGCTCATAATAACTAAAGCAAAAATTGTCAATGAAATTAAGAGCAGAGAATTCATATTTGTTGTCTGCTTTTGATTCAACTATCAGAATTTAATAAAAATGAGTGAAATTTTCATTTTCCACCATTATTTTTATTTAAATTGGAGAGATTGAACACATGTGGATCCGGATGGAAAATAAGTGAAATATTATTTCGTCCAATATTTTCTTCTTCTTTTCCAAACAAGGGAAAATACTTTTCCCTATATATTTTCTATAGATGTTTTTCTTCCTTCAAAAGAATTACTCTCATCCAAACAAAGGGTTCATTTTTTTTCTAATATAATCTTATGTTAGTACCAATTAAAATTAAATGATGCATATTAAATTATTCTTCAAATTAGCCAAATATTTTATTAAATAGAATTTTGTTGAAAGATTAAAGGTCAATATTAAATAAGCATATTCAATTTTAAAAAGAAAAACATGACAACAATTTGGGAATGCAGAAAAAAAAAAAAAAAAAAAAGCATGATAAAATTATGGGACGGAGGAGTACTTGTTATCAAAACATACAATGAAAATATTAGCAATTAATGCAATAATTAACTCGATTGGCAAGTACAAATGTTGCAGAAATAATATTTCTATATATGCATTAAATTACATAGAAATAATAATTTGATGTGGAAGCTATATGATTTGACTTATTGGGGGTTTCATAAGTTAACGACTTTAGGTTATGAATTCATAAACAAACCATAAAACTTAATAATTTAATTCATGTTTGACTACACTATTGGAAGATGAGTAATTAGATCGGGTTAAAATAGCTAATAATACATCGGGAGAGCTTATTAGCGATTTTAGGGTTATTTTCCCTACTTGAACAATTAAAATTAATTATCAAACTAATAAAATAAATTGGATAGAATTAAGTAAATTCAAAATCTCTAGTAGTTTTTTATCTTAGATTTCTTTTCATTAAATTATCCTACTTGATTTCTTATTCGTTGCTTTATTTTATTTCTACAATTATTCTTCTTATTGTTGTTTAGTTAATAGTAGGTTAATATAATTTTGGTACTTGGTACAGAATTCTCGTGGAAACGATACTCTACTCATTCTTTATTACTTGTTTGTGATTTCGTGCACTTGTGAATTTGCGCTGTCAAGTTTTTTAGTGTCGTTGCTGGAGATTGGCATTACCAATATCAATACCAATTAACCTATTATTAATTTAGATATTTTTTATTTATTAATTGAAATATTTATTTATATTATTTTGTAGTTTTTCTTTATTTTATTAATTTTACTTTTGTTATTTTCTTGTAAATATTTTGAGATGTTTCATCGACAAGTAGTTGCAAGTTTTAGTCAACAATATTCAGAGCCATTTTATGCCGCCTAGGCAAGATTTAACGAATTGTCGGAGAGATTTTCTTATCATAATTTTACAAATAAATGTCTCACTTACATATTCTACTTTGGATTAGATGAAGAAACAAAAAGTTGGGTAGATAGTGGACTTTCCGCAATCGGTATTCACCTTCCAGAAAATAGCTATGAAGATGTACTTCACATGTTAAATTGATATGGTGGATTTCGAATACTGTTGGCATTGAGATCCTTCTCTACGGGATTAGAAGCACCAATACTCTCCAAATTTTGAGTATGAAGAAGAGAAGTAGAAGAATTTAGACGATTTGATTGATGCCCTCAATAAATGTCACATGGAATTTATGAATGAAACTCACAGGAGTTTTAAGATCTAACAAGAGGCAATGAAAAATTTGGAGGTACAACGAGAGCAATTTGCAAACCTAATGGCTAATAAATATCAAGATGAGAAATGCAAGGTAGATTATGAGGAAACTCCATGGAAAGTTGCACCTTTAGAAGAAATAAAGCCTGCATGTAAAGAATACAACTCCTTTGAAAACAGATTAAATCTCACTTTCTTGTTTTCAGACGCAACTATTAATGACAATAAAGAAAGTGAGGTACAATTGGAAGGGATATTGGGAGAGATTTTAAACGAATACAAACAGAAAATAATATCGGTGGATGAGAAAATAATTGAAATTATTGATTTGAGCTCATCAGTGATTTTAATATATACACCACCGGAAAATCCTTTCTTTCCATTATTACCACCACCAATAAATTGTGTTCTCTATAATCTAATACAATTCTTTTCTCAAATTCATCATTCGAAGCCAAGTGTTGTTGATAAGATGAGCAAAATTTTTTCTAAATTAGCCAATCTTGAGAGCGTTTTCTACCAAGACCAGTATATGATGTTACATGATACATACTATAGGCGAAAGCCATTATTTGACGAATACTTCTCCAAAAGTCGAGTTTAAAGACTTTAAAAAAATGCTAACGGGAGGCAATCCATATTTCTTTACTTTTTAGTTTTTAATTTTTTCTCTTTAGCCTATAATGTTAACTTAGAAAATTTTAAATTTTTCATTAGCTTTTTAAAACCCAAACTTAATCAGTTTTGTCGGTCTAGAGAGAAAAGTTTGATTTTACAATAAAGTACATGGCTACGTAACACGACCGTGTCAGAATGAAGGTATCCAGTATATAAGTCAGTGTTGTACATGGTCAGACCGTGCCTTGAAGCACAATCGTGCAAAAACCAGTTGCTTCTTTGCACTCGTTGTGTCATATTTTATTTCTTTTATTATTTATTTACTTAGTTATTTATCTTTTCTACCCGTTTCATGTTGTGCGTGAAAGTCACATCCATTCTTTATTCTCCATTATTAACGCCACATGCATTCTTTGTTTTTATTTATTTTTCTTCTCTTTCTTTTCCTTTTAAGTGAAGTACTTTTTTTTACCATTATTATTATTTTTTTATTTTTGTATTGTTTTTTACTATCATTTTTTTTTATGTATTTTCGCAAAACTATGTTATTTTCTTTATGTTCCAACAATTTTTTTTTTTTAATATCTTCTTATTTTTGTGGTATTTAGTCCTTTCTCACTTTCAAAATTTAGGCATTGGAATTGTGCTCTTAGTTTCCTTAAATTTTATCGTATTTCTCAATACAATAGTGGTAAGTTGTTTTCAACTCTATTTTTATTTTTTACACCTTGTTAATAATATATGATACGTTTAGGGAATTAGTCTTATTTTTACACACATTGGGGACAATGTGCTAGATTAAGTTGGGAGAAGGAAAGTTTTTGTTAAAATTTTAATTTTTTATTTTTATTAGGTTAATATGGTTGGAATAATTATAAGCAACCTTGAAAATTTTCAAAATTTGTTAACTAGTAATAAATTGAGCCTTTTTTCGAAGCCAGTTGTTCTTAAGCTTTAATTTTATTTCCTGAATTAATATGATTCTTTAGTTTAAGCATTTATTTTTAAGGTCATAAACACCAATTTTTAAAATTGTTATGATATATACGTATGTTTTAATCAAAATTTATTTAACCTTGACATTTTTAGAACAAATTAGAACTTCCTTTGAAGCAAAATTTTAAAAACTTAAATTTAGGAAGAGATAATTTAGGCATTTTTTATTGAACCTCATATTTATCCTAGGTCATGGTAAGTTAAAGTATGGCCTTTGGAACCCATTGAAGCCTATATCAAATTTTTCTTGTTTACCTTCATTTAACCTAGCCATTAAACTAAATTCAATTCCTTACCCTAAGTTCAAAAATGTATAATTATGAGATTTAACTACATCAAAACATTAAAAAAAAAAAAGTAGAGTTAATTCATTAATGCTTGCAGATAGAGAAAAAAAAAAGATCACCCCATGGAATAAAAAGTAATCAAAATTCAAGTTTGGAAAATTATAGCTAGGAAGTTATTATCGAAGTATTAATATTAAGAAGAGTCCTTGCTGAAAACACCTCTAATGTTTTGCTAATAAAGTACTCCAAAGAAATGTCTCCTTATTAAAAAAGAAAAAAATATATTTTGATGTAATGAAAATCTTGATATTATGTATTTTTTATGCTTTTGGTTTACCTTTATCATTTTTATTTGTTAAACTAAATTTATACCCCTAAAATCCCATTACAAACTAAATAAAAGACCTTTGATCTTTTTAATTGTATTACATTTAAATTGTGGAAAATGGATGAATAAATTTGCCCATGGGAATGTTGAAATTATATTCATCATCATCTTATTTAAAGGTTAATAAATTTTGTGAAAATTCATATTCTACTTGTCATACTTTATTTAATTATTGGTGTTAAATATCTTACTAACTCATGTTTAAATTAGGGAATGTGTTTTGTTGATAATTAAATTTTTGCAAGAAAATAACTAGTTTAGGAAACTCTTAGTTTATTCTCATGTTAAGAAATTTTTTATATTTTTGAGACTGTGAATAATTGTTCCCAACCATATTAAGCTAGTTTTGTTAGTTTATTTAGGTTTTGTTTTTGTTTTAGTTTTTGTTTTATTGCTTGAGGACAAGCAATAATTTAAGCTTGGAGAATTTTGATATGTGTTATTTTTCTATTATTTTAAGATTTTTTATTAGGATTTTGTGTTTTTAATTATTAATTTTTGTTTAGATTTATTTATGTTTTTAATTAAGTTTCTTTGATTCTTGATATGCTTGATTTGAAGGGTTTTTAATAGGAAAAAAGCCAAAATTTGCATCAAAGAAGGTTGGAGCTGAAAAATAGAAATCAAAGCTCAACATGACCAAGTCAGTAAAGTAAAAGGTTGGCCATGTCAGACACCACGACTGTATCTACAAGAAAACTGAAAATTTAAGTGGGCTGAATTTAAAGACTCTTAATTAGAAGATATACAATAAAAAATCAGTTTTCTATTCAAATAACATTTCTTCCTAATTAGGCCATCTAATTTCCTACTCGGATTCAAAAACACCCTACGAAGTCTAAGAGATCACTACAACAATTAAAAGAATCTCTCTCTCTCTCTCTCTCTCTCTCTCTCTCTCTCTCTCTCTCTCTCTCTCTCTCTCTCTATATATATATATATATATATATATATATATATATATATATATATATATATATATCAAATCTTGGATCTTAGATCTTTGTTTTATTCTTTTAGTTCTCTTTCTTTCAAAGCTTCAAACATTCAAGCTTTCAAGTTTGTGTAAAGAATCAAGGAAATCATCCACGCTATTCGTTGACTAGTTTTTATCTCTTATTCTTGTTTCTATTTTTCTTATTTATATTGACTATGGAATTATTTTCAAGTTTAATTGAGTTTTATTTAATTACTATGTCGAATTAAACTCTCATACTAGATATTTGATGTAGCTTAATTTCTATTCGAATTTATAATATTAGATTTGTTTTTTCTTGTTCAATATATAATTTATTATTGAACTTAATGCTTCTATGCAGAATTTCTCTAATGAATTGATTTATTTTATTAATCACTATTGGGAGAAGGATTTTTGATAAGAAAATATAATAAATTACATGAGAATAATAACTTGATGCAGAAGCTATATGGTTTGATTTACAGGGGGTTTTCATAAGTTAACAATCTTAGATTATAAATTCATAAACAATACATAAAACTTAATAATTTAATTCATGTTTGATTGCGCTATTGAAAGAGAGGTAATTAGTTCGGGTTAAAATAGCTAATAATATATTGGGAGAGCTTATTAGCGATTTTAGGGTTGTTTCCCATACTTTGAACAGGTAAAATTAATTATCAAAGTAATAAAATAAATTGGATAGAATTAAATGAATTCAAAATCTCTAGTTGCTTTTTATCCTTAATTTATTTTCATTAAATCCTGCTTGATTTTTTATTCATTGCTTTATTTTATTTCTTTTATTTTTACAATTATTCTTTTTATTTTATTTTATTTCTTATAGACCTCTACGCCCAAAGGCAGGGATGAAACATACTTTAATATCCAATCCAAACAGCAATCCAAACATATTTTGATACGTAAAACCAGAGAATGGAATCCAGTTGGGGGAGAAAGCAAGCCCTTCGTAATTGCACTAGAATCAAATTATCACATTCAACCACAAGGTTGAAACAGTTCCGGCTCCGTGCAAGCTCAAATTATCATATTCAACCACAAGTTGAAACGGTTGACTCCGAGCAAGCTGTAAACCGGTGAGGAGAGACCAAGTTTCAGCCCCTAAAACATTAGTTGAACCGATGTTTATAGTAAAACCCATCATCCAAACATTAATATTTAAAAATATTAATCATATATAGTATAATATAGCTGCAAGGCACAATTTAAAAGCTAATGGAAAGTAAAATATATAAATAGGCAAAAAAAGAAAATATATATTTGTAAATATTTACAAATTTACCGATAATATTTAAAAATTTGTAAAAAAAGAAGAAAAAGTTACTGAACAATATTAATTAACTAATATTACATTTCCTTGCAAAGGCTTTCGAAAATTTACAAAATACAAACTATTCTTTTCATAGAGAACCACAGAGCAAAACAACTAGTAAATTTTCTCATTTCATTCCCATAATTTAAGACAAGATTCAGAACATAACAGATTGGTCGCGATAAATGATAATAACTGCAAATGTATCTTCCAACGATGACTAGTTAACTTTTTAACACTAAATCCATGATAAGACTCATTACTATATGGCCTTGCAACACACTTACACATATCTTTTGGGATTAAGCCAATCTAACTGAGATTATACAATTTTGCTCCCCAAACTAGACCCCAGCAGTAAACATAACTGATGAAAAAAAACTCGTAAATCGCTACATATGCACCTTCCTTAGATCTGGATCATCAATGCCTGCAGTATCAACAATCAAGTCAATTCATATTGCATTTATTTAATGCCAATCTGTACAGAGATGAAGAGGCGCTGATACAGTTGCCCAGATACTAAAAGCCGATGTACAAGAAGCAAGTTCTTCTGTAATCATGTTATGATTTACTCTTGCTCATCAGTGTAGGGGTGATAGAGACAACACCAATGAGGAATAGAGTGGCAACGGAGTTGAAGTCATAAAGATCTCCCAGCGATTGCAATTCTCCAAGAGCTATTCCAGCCTGCACAACAATCAAGTATCCGCTATATTTAGGCAGCGCCAATGACATATTAGATTCTTTCCCATGACACTAACAAGTCAAGCTCCCAATTTACTTGTTACTTTAATATTGCTTTGATTTCCGGAATTTATGGCATCATATATCATGACATGAGAACTTTTATGCTACTTCGAGTTGAAAAGGTGATTGATGCAATTCAACCCTAGGTGTGATGCCTGTGGAATTTGGGGTGTGATGCCTAAACACTTATCTACTATTTACTAGTATAATGGCACAATTCATAGTACAATAAATTCCATAACCATCCTTAAGGTGTAGCTTTGCCTCTTTAGCCTATTCCCATATAGACCCTAATCATTCACCTAATAGGACTTCTAAGTTGGCTGTCCTACATCAGAATTGTATGCAAATGGATTATTTTTAAATTTTAAACAAAATGTATTGGTTATATTAAAGAATGATACTTCTACCATTTCAATATAAATTAAAACCTTTCGAAAATAAAAGTAATAAAAAAAATTGGAATCCTCATGAATCAAACAAAGAAATGAAATCATTTGAAGTAGTACATTCCATTCCAATTTCAACCAAATATTGCCTTAATTATGATCAAGGTATCACAACTTAATATTTGGCCTTAACCCTAAATTCAGCACTAAAATAAATTCTCGCAAAGTACCATACCTTGACAGTGACATAAGCAGCAGGAATGAGTCCAATCAAGGTTCCTAACAAGAAAGTATGATATGGCACATCAACTATTGGTGAAGCAACATTTATGAATGTATTTGGCAACGTTGGGGTTAGCCTCAAGAAAAGCATGTAGTTCAACAAACATTGTCTTCTTCTAGCCACCTGAGAATAAAAAGAATGAATTTAACCCTATTTGTTGGTTAATATAAGCAAGGAAATATAGCTATGAAAAAAAAGAGAGGAGAATCACCTGTTCTTGGAAGAAAATCAGCTTGTCAGGCCACAAAGAGAATACAAGAGGACGACCAATCAGTTTTGATAGGAAATAGCATGAAGAAGCACCAGCAGTAGCAGTGAACACCACCAAAGCCACACCTTTGAATACTCCAAAAAGAGCTCCAGCAAGCAATGACATAAAAACAGTCCCAGGAATCATAAAAGTTTGCATAAAAATGTAGACCACACAGTATCCTACCAGGACTTGGGCAGTGTAGTCACTTGTGTAGCTCTCAAGGTGATCTCTAAAAAACGACATGTACATTACGTAATAAGCAATTGCATGACACTCTCACAAATTAACTGAGCCAAATGTCATTCTTTTGGCCACAAATGAGGAAACAGAAAACATTTTATTTTAATATCTTAATCCAGTTTCAAAAAACAATATTAGCAACAACGTAGACCAATTCAACGCTCTAACAAAGTAGGAAATTTGTTGCCCAAGGGTAAACAGCCAATCTCCTTCTTTTTTTACGTATTTTTCATTTCTTATAGGTCATACTTGTAAGATTTTCTTTTTTCTTCCCCTTTTCATCTAGGTTCCAAGAATAAATGAAGACCTAGCGCATGAAGCATCTCACATTTGTAGGCTCTGGGGTTTGATGGATGCAGCCCCCCCTGCTTTTGCAGAGAAACTACATCCATAGCTTGAGGTGACTTTATCATTACATCAAAGCCACTCTCCCCAAGTTCGAAGAATGAGCTGAAAAGATATAATAAACACGTTCTTCCTCCGTAAAGCTGCACTAAAGGATTTGGTGATGAAGATGCAAGATTAGACTGGTGATACCAGTACAGTCAATGCCTATCTCAAGTTGCATCAGCTGAATCAACTAATAGCTGGCTTCCCAATCTTTAAAAAAAACTAAAGATTCAGCAGTAGTCAGCCCCTGTCTCACCCTCTTTCATGTTGTTCTAAGTACAAAAATAACCATTGATCACATATTCATAGCTACGAATAAGTACCAATAGATATGGTAACACTATCAGCATGCTGCATCCCTGCCAAAAGCAGTGTCCAAAACCCATCCAATTAGTACTCTCACAGTCTTAATGTAAATTTCCCTAAATTTTATTACCCTTCCCTGAAAGATGTCTCTAACGGCTGTAATCATTCACCAAAATCAATTCTTCTTTAGCTGTTAAGAATTAGCCACTCAAATCACCACACACAAGACCTTGTTAGCAACAATATGTTCGACCCAAATGCTAATGGATGTAATCAGTGTCAAAGGTTTTCATTTCTAACCACCCACACATATTGCAATCTTTGTTCCTTAGCACCTCCAAGGTGCAATTCATATTTATAAATCTAATTCAATAATACTTCTCTTATTTGAAGGTCTTCCATTAATAACTTCAAATCAAATTCCCAAATTGAAACAACAATTCATCAGCAAAACCAACCAATTTTATGTTTAAGATAAGCAATCAGATAAAGTTCAAAATCTAAAAAGCCATGCAGAGCATGACCTGCATCATTATAAAGGCACAGATGAAATGTAACATTTTCATATCCACATGACAAAGGATATACCTTTTTCCAATTCACCCAAACAAATTTAATAATTAATGTTAATTATCTGAAGGCCCCATTTTAACACAAAAGGAATAATAAATATATGGATATTATGATGGAAACACGATACAATGAATATCTTGAATTAAGTCCCAAAATAGAGAAAAAAAAATATATATTTCCAGGGAAACAAACAGGCGTGATTTAACATCAAAAAGAAAATAAATTAAACCTGAGGATTTGAAGATCTTCAAGGGTCCGAGGCAGCTTAAGAAAGCTGTAATCCGAAGCGGGCATGGTGAGGTAAACCCCCAAAAGACCAATAACAAATCCGAATACAACAGTAGCACCCCCCATTACCTCCCAAAAGCTTAAAGGAAAAGCAGATCCCACATTTTCCTCTTTTCTTTCTCCTCCTCCTCTACCTGCGTTTTCTGTTCTCATCTCTCAGAATCCCTCCCCTTTCTTGTTCTTTCTCTAGCTTTGGGGAATAGGGAGAGAATGAGAGGAGGAGAGGCCAAGTATTTCACCTTCTTTGCTTTATGGGCACTTCTTCTTTCTCCGCTGTTTCTCTTCTTCTTCTCTTTTGTTGTCGTTTTTGTTTGTTGTGTATTGTAATTTTGTCGTTTTATTTATATTTTCCTCTCTCTATCTTTCTTATCGTATTCACAATCACAGAGACAGAGAGAGAAGAAGAAAACTTTTTGATCCCAAAAAGTTAAATTAGCTAAATATGAATGATTTTCTCATCCCCCAAAAAGGTGAAAATAAATGTAAGGTAAACTATTATTAGTTAATGGAATTTGGTCTCATAAGTTCGCCATCCTTTTTTTTAAAGAAATCAATTGAATGTTATCTAATATTTAAATTTTCTGTCTAAATAATATTTATTAAAAATAATTAAAAATATTTTTAATTTTATCTTTATTTTTTTAAAAAATAATTTTATCTTTATTTATATTAAATACAATAACTATAAATCATCTATAATTTTTTTACAAATAATTTTAATTAAATTAATAACTATTTTATATTATTTTAAAAAATTAACTACTTTCTTAAATGACTCATATTTATTGACAAGGAAAACATTTTTTTTCATATACTATTGTACTTTAGGTTATTGAGACGAAAAATTCATGAGTTCTTATGAAATTTAAATTTAATTTCACAAATTATCTTAATTTTTAAATAATAGAAATCAAAACTTTTTTAGATATTTATTTGAAAATTAATTAAATATATTTGATTAAATATTTGGAAAGTGCTTTACTTATATAAAACGGAAAGAATTATTTTTAAAAAAAATACTTCATTTGTCCCATTTTTATTTTCATGATTTGATAACACACGATGTTAAGAATTTAGTTAATAGAAATTATTTTGTTCTTTTTAACTCTTAACTTGTTAATATATTAATAAAAGTTTTTCATTTAATAAACAATTAAGTTATTATGAGAAAAATAATTATTTATATATATAAATTTAGAAATCTTGCAAACATTTTGGAATACTAAAAAAAATAATAAGCAAACAAAATTGGACAGAGAGAATAATTTATTTTTTTTGTTAAAAATTATTTTCCATCTAACTAATTTTCTAAAATTTTTTAATTATAACATATACTCTCTCTATGTGAAATATAAGTGGTTTTGGTGATATTTTGTCCCAAATATAAATTGTTTTGAGTATTTTAAAAAATAATAAATGATATTTAATATTACTTTTATTTAGATTAGTTATAATAAATACTTTTATAAATAATTATTAATTTTTAGATAAAAAATAATTTAATCAAATTATTTCTGAATTTATTATAACGTAAGAAAATTAATTACTTCCTTTTGAAAGATAAAATTAATTATTTTTTTAATTTTTTTGTCTGATAATCTTAAATGATTATATTTTATTTTCAGACACAGGAGTATTTACGTGTTAAATTATTTTATGAAAACAAAAATTAATTTGCCTAACCATGTTTGGAGGTAGCTTCAATCAGTCAATCAATCATCAAAATATCAATGATTAAGGAGGGTCCCACTCCCAGTTGCGGTGTAAGAGCGCAAATTAAGAATCAAATCCAACCGTATGTTAATAAAGAAATTTTAAAACGGAAAGGCATATGCCACCGAGACCATCAGAATATTACAAACCTGGAACTATATTCCATTGGCAAAGCAAAGCAAAACGACAAACATAGAAACACGTGGTTATTAAAACCAATTTTAAACGACACGCTAGCCACTAGTAGCACGTGGGACAGATGAAAAACGTCACACGCATTTAGACCGACGCATATAAACATGCCGTACGTCATCCGAGGTCCATGTGCTGCTCATCATCATCCGTTTTATCACGCAAATCCAGATCTTTGTTTGTAACGTAATTTGCTTTTTGTTTTTATTTCAATTAGTAAATTTAACTATAAACTAAAGGGCTATTGTTTTAAGTTTTGAGGTGAGTAAGTGGGTCATAGATATTAGGCTGAAAATGTTTAAAAATTTTTTCAATAATTTTGTTAAAATTTAGTTTTAAATCTTAATTGTTCGAGAAATTCCCAATTATAATTTGAAAAACGCTTTTTCAATAGATCCAATGGCTATATTTAATTTAAACAAGTAAAATTATCCTGGCTGTAAGACCTCTTTTATACTTTCATTTATTTTAACTTTATTTTTATTAATCTTCTATACAAAAAATATCCTTTATTTATATAAAATTATATTTCCTTTTTTACTGAAAAATTCTATAAAATTTATTTTATGAAATATGTAAAACTAATACGAAAGTGGTAGAACAATTTTTTTTAATTAATAATAGAAGAAAAAAAGAATTATATTAAAATTCTAAATTTATTTCATGTGGATTGTTATGTTTTTATTTTATTTTATGCTCTCACATTTTTTAATATTTAAATTTTTATGGATATAAAAAATTCACATTTTATTAACTTTTTTCATCATTTTTTATAATGACGTTCACTGAATATACGGAAAATTTTTGGTTGTAAATTTTTCAAATTCTATATACTAAGTAATATAATTTTTAATAATTTATAAATTACCTTTCAAAAAATTGTTACTCTTAGCATAAACAAATTTTTTCAAGTGGAAAAAAAATTAAATTATTTGCGGAATAATGACTGTTTAAGAGTTTTAAAGTATTTTCTATGATAATCATTATTATATAGTTACAACATAATTATAAAACACTAAAAGAGGATGCGGTGAGTATTGTTCACTCCACTATTCACTTCTCTGTCACTCCAGCGATGTGAATTTATGTAATCGTGTTTTGGCACTTTTGTTGAAAGTAAGTTGTAGATGGATTGATTAATGTGCAGGTTTTGTAAGAGAGGAGTGTGGGTTTAAGGCCATATGATGGGGTTTTTGGGTTTTTCCTCAGCCTTTTTTTTTTTTTTTTAGTGTGCGCAACGCGTGGGTGACTCATGTAACAGCTGGTTGATTGCAAGTCAGCCAATTGTTTTTCTTCTTGCCACGTTTTTTTTTTCCTATTTTCTTTTTCTTTCTTGCGCTTGTTTTCTTCTCCACTCGATGCTTGGTTAGGTAAGTTTCAAAACTTTGTACTTTATTTAACAACTATTTCTTTATATTTTTTTGTTTTTAATTATTGTTTTCTTCTCCTTCATTTCGTTTGTATTTTCTTGCTTCTTTCTGTTTTCTCTTTTGATTTCGATTTTCTTCTGATTTTGTTTTTTTTTTTTTTTTTTTTTGCTCAATTTCAAAGAAGAGCAAGGGAAAGGGAGTGGGATTTCATACCAAAGAAACTTTAGTGGAAAATTTAGCTAGGTAAGTTAGAAATTAATTTTTTCAAGAGCTAAATTTAAATTTTTGTCTGTTTTTTAATTTGGTAAGTGAGAAATGAGTATTTTGGATAAATTGTGTTTTCTGATTTTTTCAAGTTTTGCATGTACTTCCTGACAGTTACATTTTAGTTGTTTATAATTTTAATTGTTTATAATTTGGTTTTCTTATGTTATATTGCAAAATGTAAATTAGTTGTTTATAAATCTTAGTTAGCCACAACATTAGTTGACTAATCTGTGCTATTGTAGGATGCAGCCAATCTGAGTATCTTTTTCTATTGTTCATAAATCCAATTGAGTCCTGAAGGCTTTAAATTCAACTGAGAATCCAATTGGCATTTAGATCATTTCTTTTGCTTGCTGTGCTTTTAGTTTTCTGCCAATGATTCATAATCCTTACCATAAGTTGTCAAGTGACGTTATTCTTAATATAATATTTTGTTATTTTTGTTGGGATTATAATTGATCCCGAGTGGGGTACGCCGAAAAATGCCGGTGGTAGAAGTAAAATAAAATTACCGATGATAAAAGTTAATAGCGTCGATAAAGATTTAAATTACTATTACCACATATACCTCCAATAATTACGTATTTGACATTGACGATTGAATCCACCAGAAATAATAACCACGGTAAAAATTAAATAACTACTGTAAATGCCAGATGAAAAATAAAGACACCGAGATTTACGTGGTTCACCCTTCAACTGTTATGGGTTACGTCCACGGGACAAAAAATCCAAATAATTCTTCCACACAAAAAATAGTAGGTACAAAAGAGATTACCAAAATAGTGGTACTCTAAGTGTTTTCCAAAAAAAAACACCCTAAAAATTATAATCCTCACTATTTTCTCTCTTTCTCAATTTTAGGAACCTTTTCCTAAAATTTTCTCTACACTTAACTGTGTAAACTTTTTCGTTTTGTTTTTGTACGATTTGTTTAGTGAGAAACCTTCTCCTATAAATAGGAGAAGGAGACGCGTCATTAATGCATCCACCGAATGGATGCATTAATCACGCGTCCACTTTTCCTCTTTTTTTTCTTCTTCCTTCCGTAGCCTTCTTTGACTGCCAAAACAAAACGTGTTTGTTTTTTTCCTTTTTTGTTCTTCAAACTTGTGTGTGTCCCACATGTCGGAGGGACCCACAACAATTCTCCCTCTCCCGACTACATGGTGGGACTCTCCATTCTGCCGCTGTGACACACAGTTCGAACTTTTCCTTTGGAACGACCTTTGTCAATATATCCGCAGTATTTCTGTCTGTGTGGTTCTTTCGCAACTGAAACTGCTTCTCTTCAATGGCATATCTAAGCCAATGATATCTTACATCAATGTGCTTCATCCATGTATGATACATATTATTTTTGCTCAAGTCTAACACATTTTGACTATCACAATAAACTATATATTCTTCCTGATGCACACCCAATTCTTGAAAGAATCGCTTTAATCAAAGCATTTCCTTTCTTGCTTCCATTGTTGCAACGTACTCTGCTTCGGTCGTCGATAACGAAACACATTTTTGTAATCTCGACTGCCATGAAATAGCTCCCCCTGAGAATGTAAATAGATATCCTGATGTAGATTTTCTTTCATCAAGATCACCCGCCATATCTGCATCTGTGTAACCAACAAGTGCAGGCTTTTCACCTCCAAAAGTTAAACATAACTTTGAAGTTCCTCTCAAGTATCTGAAGATACACTTTACTGCTTCCCAATGTGTCTTCTGGGGATTTGATAAAATTGGCTCACAACGCCAACTGCATGAGCGATATCTGGTCTCGTACACACCATTGCGTACATCAAACTTCCGACCGCTAAGGAATATGGAACTTTTGACATATCTCCTTTTTCTTTCTCTGTTGATGGGTAGGATTTCTTACTCAACTTGAAGTGAGCGGCAAGTGGAGTGCTAACTGGTTTAGCATTCTTCATATTGAACTGCTCTAGAACTCGTTCAATATATTTTTCCTGCGATAACCATAACCTGCAGGACTTTCTGTCTCGGATAATCTCCATTCTAAGAATTCTCCTTGCCAATCCAAAAATGCTTTTGACAAATCACTCTTTAACCTGCTAATCATATGTGCATCTGGTCCAATGATTAGCATATCATCAAGATATAAGAGAAGGATGATAAATTTACCATCAGGGAATTTCTAGATATATACACAAGTATCTGCATCTATCCTTTAGTATCCTTCATTCACCATGAAAGAATCAAACTTTTTAGACTATTGTCGTGGTGCTTGTTTCAACCCGTACAAGCTCTTCTTCAAGTGACAAACCATGTCCTCTTTTCCCTTGACCTTGAAATCTTCTGGTTGTTCCATATAGATTTCTTCCTCTAGATCCCCATGCAAGAATGCGGTCTTTACATCAAACTGCTCTAACTCAAGATTCAAACTGGCTACTAGACCTAGCACAACTCGAATATAACTCATTTTTACAATTGGTGAAAAAATCTCATCAAAGTCAATACCTTTCTTTTGAGTAAAGCCTTTGACGACCAATTGAGCTTTGTATCTCACTAGGTTGCCATCATCTTTTTTTCAGTTTGTACACCCATTTGTTCTTGAGTGTTCTCTTCCTTTTTGGAAGTTTGACCAGCTCATATGTATCATTCTTTTTCAAAGAATTCATCTCCTCTTGCATGGCCTTTGTCCAGCAATCTTTATCTTTACAAGACTGAACATCTTGGAAGCTCTCTGGCTCCCCCTCATCAGAAATCAAAATATAATCAAAACTAGGGTACCTTGTAGATGGTTGGCGTTCTCTGGATGACCTTCTTAACTGAGGTTCAACTCCTTTTGGTGGAATGGGGTTCTCTGCCTCCCCCTGCTCAATACCCTCTGCATCACTGTTATCATCTACAATCGTCTCTTGATCCCCCATGACTGGCTCTTCTTCTTCTTCCCGTTCTGATTTTGGCATTCCTCCTCTCGTGACATCATCTGTAGGAATGCTTCCTGGTGTAATATCAACAACACCATCACTTGTGGATTCTTCACAAGTTGTATCTGCCACGATCTCATTCTTGTGGAATACTACGTCTCGGCTCCGGATAACTTTTTTTTCACTGGGTCCCACAACCTATAGCTAAACTCTTCGTCTCCATAACCGACAAAAGTGCAAGGAACTGACTTGTCATCAAGCTTTGATCTTTGCTCCTCCGGAACATGCATAAATGCCTTGCAGCCAAATACCCTTAGGTGAGAGTATGAAATATTTCTACCTGTCCAGACCTTCTCCGGGATATCAAAATCCAAAGGTGCTGAAGGTAGTCGGTTGATTAGGTAGACAGCAGTATTGACAACTTCTCCCCAAAATGGTTTAGTTAAGTTGGCCATTTTAAGCATGGATCTGACTCTTTCAACAATGGTGCGATTCATCCGTTCAGCAATGCCGTTGTGTTGAGGCATACCAGGAACTGTCTTTTCATGCCTGATACAATGCTGACTACAATACTCTCTAAACTCCTTAGAGATATATTCACCACCATTATCTGTGCGCAAACACTTCAAAGCCACTCCAGTCTCCCTTTCCACCATCGCATGGAATTGCTGAAAGTTCTTGAATACTTGGTCCTTTGTGCGCAACAAATATATCCATGTTTTTCGTGAGAAATCATCAATGAAGGTTAGAAAATATCTACTTCCTCCAAGTGATTCTACCTCCATGGGACTACATATGTCAGAGTGTACTAACTCCAACTTGTTGTCTCTTTGTCTAGAGCTTTTCTGAAATGAGACACGATGTTGCTTCCCAAATAAACAATGATCATAAGGGTTTATTTTACCTTTGGCTAATGGGATGAGGGACTTCTTAGCCAACATATTCAACCCATTCTCACTAATGTGCGCCAGTCGCCTATGCCACAAATTTGGTGAAGCATCATCTGCAACTGTATTCAGTTGACCCACACATATTATTGCGTGCGTCTTATACAGTGAGCAACATAATTTTTCTCTCGCCACCACCAAAGACCCTTTGGTGAGTTTCCGATTACCGTCACCTGTATGGTGGTGATAGCCTTCCTTGTCCAGTTCACTGACAGACAATAGGTTCAACTGACGATCAGGAATATGTCTCACATTTTTAAGTGTTAATGTGCACCCGACACTTGTCTTTATGCAGACATCACCGATTCCCACCATTTGAGAGACACTATTATTTCCCATTCTAATAGTGTCAAAATCCCCTGCTTTATAAATAGAAAAGTATTCCCTTTTTGTAACAAAGTGGTATGAAGTACCGGAGTCTACTATCCACTCGGTATCTGCATCTCCAACATGACAACAATTTGCATCATGAGTGACTAAAGTCACCTCACCATCTTCTACTGAGACCGTAGCAGATGTATTTCTGTCATTCTCCTGTCTTCGGTTTACATTATCCTGTTTGAGTAAACGACGATTCCTTTTAAGATGAACCTCCTTACCGCAATGATAACACTTTCTCATTTCTTTGGACTTGGATCTACCACCTGACTTTTCATGCCTTGGACCTCTACTCTTGCTTTGGCCCCTATTCTTTTTGACAAGGACTTGTGAACTGGTACTGGCAACGTCTCTTCTTCGTAGCTCTTCATTGAGTAGTTTATTCTTTACCATAGACATTGTTACCACACCATTTGGAGCTAAGTTACTCAATGATACCACAAGAGTATCCCAACTATCCGATAGAGATCCCAACTGTAGGCATGCTTGCATCTCATCATCTAAGGACATACCGCTAACTGCTAACTCAGTTACGAGTCCTTCAAAATCATTCAGGTGTTGTGTAACTGATCGCCCCTCTAACAGCTTCAAGTTCATGACTTTAAAAATCATGAACACTTTTCCTTGAGCATCCGTAGCCTCATACATATTCTTTAATTTCTTCTAGAGAACTTGGGGATCTTTTTCATTTTTCACATGGTTGTTGATAGCCTCGCAAAGCGGGCAAATCTTGTTATGTTATTTTTATATAAATTGCATGAATGCATGATTGTTTTTATATATTTTACGTTTGTTCGTGTTGTTTTTGTTTCAAAGTAATTTTCAGGAACACGGTTGGAGCAAAGATTTATTTTATACAAAGAAGCCAAAACAAGTTGAAAAAAATGGAAGAAATCCTTGATCCAGCCTTCGCGCCGCAAAGCAAGTCGCAACAAATAAAATGCCCAAAGTCGCGAGCGCTACCTGAGGTCGTGCGTGCAACCTACACCCAGAAAAGACAAGTCGCAAGCACAACATTCACATGCGCGGGCGCGAGAAGCACTTTTGAGAGGCAGAAGGTTTGCAAGGGAAAGTCGCGAGCGCGACATCCATCTGCGCGGGCGTAAAAAGCACTCTTGAGAGTCAGAAGCATTTGAAGCACAGGTCGTGAGCGCGACCTTTAACCTCGCGAGCGCGAGTCGAGATTTCCAGGAGACGTAATTGCTGCCTTTTCATCAGAAATACATATCTTTCCATGCAAGGGTCGGGACTCTTCCTAAGAGAAGTCACCTCAAGCACCTTTTGGCCAACCAATCACCACCAAAACCACCATCACTCTCCTCCTCTATAAATAGCAATCAAAGTGAAGCAGGAAGGAAGAATTTGGTTCATATTGAGAGTTAGATTCAGAAACAGAAAAACTTAGATTGTATTAGGAGAAGTGTGATAGTAGTACTTAGAATAAGTTGACAAGAGTCACTTGTTATTGATTGTGCCAAGAACATCAAGAAGTTCCTCGAGGTGTGACGCCCTCCGGAGGCTTGAGTTAGATTACTTCTTTCTCTTGTTTTATAGATTTGTTGTATGTTGTTCTTCATAACTCTTCTATGCAAAGCAACAATTTAAAGTTGGTAGCATTCAATAAAAATTCCTTAAGCTATCTTTTGATCTTTGTTTAATCAAGGTTACTGAATTATATTCTCAGAAGGAAATAGTTTAGTAAAGATCAAAGAGATTTAATTCATTGAGTTGAATTTACATATGCATATTTCACTTATTTCTGTTAAAGTTAAATCTGTCTTATTGAAATAATCAAAGAATAAGAATTAGGTTTAATATTTAACAAGATAGGGTTTTTATTATAAGTAGAAATACATATAATAGATAGTATAATTCTATACTGAGAAGTTGAATTATATCTTACCATATGTAATTAAAGAATTCTTTATTGTATGTTACAAGCTTTTGCATAGAAAGGGAAAATCATGTGTATGATTAATTATTCTAAGTGTCTTACTACACACTTATCTTTAGAGTTAATTAAACATTAGATTTAGCATAAATAGAAATTAATCACTTCTGTATTCATATTTCTGTAAACACATCATTAAGAGTAAAGTAGCAAATGAACTCAACCCGTTCTTCGTGGGATCGATCTTTTATTACTACGTTGCGATCCGTATACTTGCGGGAACTCAAAAAGATGCAACAAGTTTTTGGCGCCATTGCCGGGGAACGGTGTTCTGTCATTTAACGAAATATTCTTTTATGTGATTTGCAGCTTATTTTAATTAAGATACTTACTTGTTTTTGATTCAAAATTTTGCAGGAACATATAATTCGCATACACCATATGCCAAGTACGAGATCTTCAAACAGTGAACTAGAGGATTATCAGCCTGAGATTGAACAGTTCCTTTCACAACAAAAGAAGAAAAAGAAAAGAAGAAATTCAAGTCATGGGTGATGGAAATCCGCCACAGAGGTTGATGGACTATGTTACTCCAAGTTTAAATGGTTCACAAAAAGGAGTAGTACGTCCATCGGTAAATGCTAACCAGTTTGAGATTAAACCTGCTATATTACAGATGATCCAAAATAGTATTCAATTTTATGGATTACCGAATGAGGATCCTAACTCGCATATAGCCAGTTTCCTTCAGATCTGTGATACATTTAAAATGAATTCAGTACCAGCAGATGCTATTAAGTTACGTTTATTTCCTTTCACATCGAAAGATAAGGCAAAAGCTTGGTTGAATTCATTAATACCAAATTCTATCACTACCTGGGAACAACTAGCCCAAGCCTTCCTGTCTAAATACTTTCCATTAGCAAAAACCGCTAGGCTTATCAAAGAAATAACCTCATTTACCCAACATGAACATGAATCCCTATATGAGGCATGAGATCGCTATAAAGAACTCCAATAAGTTTGCCCACACCATGGCCTTCCCCAAAATATATTGATTCAAACCTTCTATAATGGGGTAACACCTTCTACAAGAGGAACTATAGATGCTATGGCAGGGGGATCATTAATGAAGAAGACTACTAATGATGCAATTGAGTTACTAAAAGAGATGGCCAATAATAATAGCATATGGCCAACCGAAAGGACTCAGGTAAGTCATTCTACTACTAATAATGAGTCTTCATCTTCTTCAAAGAATTCGGTAAAGAAAGTGCATGAATTAGATCCCTTAACTATGATGCAAGCATAGATTTTTGCTCTGTCATATAAAATTGATAATTTAAACATAAATAAATCAACATCTCTTATTTGTGACAATTGCGGTCAAAATGGGCATGTGTCAAATGAATGTAATTATAAGCATCCGGTTATGGAGGAACAAGTGAATTATGTCCAAGGACAAGTTCGCGGTCCATATTCGAATACTTATAATGCTGAAAATCGTAATTATCATAATTCTTTTTGGAGAAACCATGATAATCAAGATAGGGGAAGTCAGGGTAGTCAATCTCAAGATAGACTAGGACAACTGACTAGTAAAATTGATAAATTTTTGGAAGGAATTAACCAAAAGATGAGTAGTCAAGATGATAGTTTTAAATGGTTAGAATCAAAGTTTGACAAGTTATTCAAAAACCATTCATCATCCATACATAATTTAGAGGTACAAGTAGGGCAGCTTGCAAATGCTATTTCCTCACGTGAAGTGGGAAATCTTCCTAGTAATGCAGAAAAGAATCCTAGGGAAAATGTAAGTGCCATTGCCTTACAAAGTGGAAAAATAGTAGATAAAATAGTTCCTTCGGGTATTGATGCTAATGTTTTGAATAATACAACTGTGGAGCCGGTTTGTGAACTGAGCATTGAAGTAAATAGTGCAGGATCAAGAGAACAAGAAAAAGGAAAGGACAAGGAGAAGGACAATGTTAAAGCTTATCAATCTAGGCCACCTTTTCCGCAAAGGCTCAAGAAGCAAGAGCAAGATAAGCAGTTCTTAAATTTTATTGATAAACTAAAAAATTTGCATATCAACATGTCACTCATGGAAGCTATCACACAAATTCCAAACTACGGTAAGTTCCTTAAAGAATTGATCTCGAAGAAACGTAGTTGGGAAGATGTGTCAACAGTCACCCTGACTGAGGATTCTAGTTCCATAATCTCAAGTAAGTTACCTACTAAACTCAAAGATCCAGGAAGTTTCACTATACCATGCAAATTAGGTAAAGTAAATTTTCCTAGATGCCTTTGTGACTTAGGAGCAAGTATTAATTTGATGCCATTATCTCTCTTTAAGAAATTAGGATTAGAAGATGAAGTTAAGAGAACTAATATGGTTTTACAACTTGCTGACCAAACTATTAAAAGACCCTATGGTATCATTGAGGATGTACTTGTTAAGGTTGACAAATTTATTTTTCCAACTGATTTTGTCATACTTGATTTTGTTTATGATAAAAATTGTCCTCTTATTTTAGGAAGACCATTTATGAACACAGGGAGGGCATTAATTGATGTTTCAGAAGGAAAATTAGTCCTTAGGATAGGTGATCATGTTATTGAATTCCATATAGACAAAGCTATGAAATATCCTATGGATGAGGGAAATTGCATGAGGATTGACATAGTTGATGCATGCATACAAGAAATGTTTACCCTGGAAAATGGTGAAAAATATGAGGAAGAAAATGTCAAAATTGAAGAAGAGGAGTTTATAAATTTAAGACCTGAAATGTTATTTAGGGAGCATGAGCCTTTGCCACCATCAATTGAAAGTCCACCAATAGTAGACCTTAAAGAGTTACCAAGTCATTTACGATATGCTTTCTTAGGTAAAGATCACACACTTCCTATAATTATTTCTAACAAATTAACTGTAGATCAAGAAAATGATTTGTTAAAAATTGTTAGAAATAGGATTAAGAGTATAGGATGGCAAATTTCTGACCTTAAAGGGATAAGTCCAAATCAAGTCATGCATTACATCAATCTTGAAGATGGACATATTCCTAAGGCTGAAAGACAAAGGAGACTTAATCCTAATATGAAAGAAGTAGTGAAGAAAGAAATTATCAAGTTGTTAGATGCAGGAATAATATACCCAATTTCGGATAGCCAATGGGTTAGTCCAATTCAATGTGTGCCTAAAAAGGGAGGAATGACTGTGGTAAAAAATGAAAATGGTGAACTAATCCCTACTAGGACCACTACAGGTTGGAGGGTATGTATTGATTATAGGAAACTCAATTCAGCTACAAGAAAAAATCATTTTCCATTACCATTCATAGATCAAATGTTAGAAAGAATTGCTGGTCATGTTTTCTATTGTTTTCTCGATGGATATTCTGGATATTTTCAGATTTATATCTTTCCAAATGACCAAGAGAAAACCACATTTACTTGTCCATTTGGTACATTTGCATATAGATGCATGCCTTTTGGAT
Source organism: Jatropha curcas (assembly GCF_041381405.1). Taxonomy (NCBI): domain Eukaryota; kingdom Viridiplantae; phylum Streptophyta; class Magnoliopsida; order Malpighiales; family Euphorbiaceae; genus Jatropha; species Jatropha curcas. Next base: position 21,528,830 of record NC_143161.1, read on the forward strand.
TATGCATGCACCTGCAACATTTCAACGTTGCATGACCGCGATTTTTAATGACTACATAGAGGAAATTATGGATGTATTCATAGATGTCTTTTCTATTTATGGTGATTCATTTGAAAGTTGTTTGATAAATTTAGATCTTGTATTGTCAAGATGTGAAAGTGCTAACTTGGTTTTGAATTGTGAGACATGCCACTTTATGGTTGACGAGGGCATTGTTTTAGGGCACAAAATAAGTAAGGAAGGAATCCAGACAGATAGGGCAAAGATAGAAGCCATAGAAAAGTTACCTCCTCCTACTACGGTTAAAGGTATAAGATCTTTTCTAGGCCATGCAGGGTTTTATAGAAGGTTTATAAAAAATTTTTCTATCATTGCTAAACCTCTAACTAACTTACTTGTTAAAGATGCATCTTTTGATTTCTCTCCAGAATGTTTTTGAGCTTTTAATACTTTAAAGAATGCATGAATAAGTGCACCTATTATGGCAAAACCCAATTGGGGATTACCATTTGAAATAATGTGTGATGCTAGTGATGTTGCTGTTGGTTGTGTTTTAGGCCAAAGACATGAGAAAAAGTTGCATGTGATATACTATGCTAGCCATGTTCTAACTAGTACTCAAATGAATTATACAACTACTGAGAAAGAAATGTTGGCTGTGGTATATGCATGTGATAAATTCAGATCATATTTGTTAGGAGCCAAAGTCATAATCTATACTGATCATTCTGTATTGAAATACCTATTTGCTAAGAAAGATGCAAAACCACGTCTTATTCGATGGGTATTATTATTGCAAGAATTTGACATTGAAATTAAGGACAAGAAGGGTTCTGAAAATTTAGTTGCCGATCATTTATCACGTTTGGAAAATGAAGAAGGACCAATGGGAGAATCTACAATTATAAATGAAAGTTTTCCAGATGAGAATTTAATGTTAGTACAACATGTTCACACACCTTGGTATGCTGACATTGCAAATTTTCTAGCTTCTAACATAATAACTCCAGATATGACTTATGCACAAAGGAAGAAGTTCTATGCAGATGATAAAAATTTCTTATGGGATGAACCATTCTTGTTTAAGATATGCATGGACGGTATGATTAGAAGGTGTGTAGGGGAAACAGAAATACAAGATATACTTATGCATTGTCACTCTAGTCCATATGGAGGGCATCATGGAGCGAATAGAACCGCTTCAAAAGTTTTGGAAAGTGGCTTTTATTAGCCTACTCTATTTCAAGATGCACGTATATTTGTCTCTCATTGTGACAGGTGTCAAAGGGTTGGCGACATAAGTCGGAAAGATGAAATGCCTTTGTCCAACATACTGGAAGTAGAAATATTTGATGTATGAGGGATTGACTTTATGGGACCATTCCCTATTTCACAAGGTAAAAATTATATCTTAGTAGCTGTCGACTATGTTTCCAAATGGGTGGAAGCACAAGCTTGTGTCACAAACAATGCCAATACAGTGGTCAAATTCTTTAAAGCACTATTTACCAGATTGGAGTTCCAAGAGCAATCATAAGTGACAGAGGTACGCACTTTTTAAATAGATCTTTTGAAAGTCTTTTGAGGAAATATGGAGTACACCACAAGGTATCTACCTCATATCATCCACAAACTAGTGGTCAAGTGGAAATTTCAAATCGTGAGCTTAAGTGGATTTTGGAAAAAACTGTCAATTCATCCCGAAAGGATTGGTCACTTAAACTCGATGATGCACTCTGGGCATATAGAATGACATTTATGACACCAATTGGGATGTCTCCATACCGTTTAATTTATGGAAAGGCATGTCATCTACCCTTAGAATTAGAGTATAAGGCATACTGGGCAATAAAGTCTTTGAATTTTGATTTAAGCAAAGCTGGTTACAAAAGGAAACTTCAGTTAAATGAACTTGATGAGATCAGATTATTAGCATATGAAAATGCCAAGTTGTATAAAGAAAGAACTAAGAAATGGCATGATAATCAGATTCGAATCAAATCATTTAAAGAAGGAGACAAAGTGTTGTTATTTAATTCAAGACTACGCCTATTTCCTGGAAAATTGAAGTCAAGATGGAGTGGACCATTTAAGGTAATCAAAATTTCAGATCATGGAGCATTAGAATTGAAAAATCTATCTAATGGTTCCACATTTATGGTCAATGGACAGAGGTGTAAGCTTTATTTGGGTACTAAAATTAATGACCCATCGCAAGTAACATTTTGAATCAAATAGATATGTATAATATCAATGACTAATTAATATACTTTGTTTATTATAACTTATTATTTGATTATTTGTTTTTATAAGTTATCTTTAAAAAAAAAAAAAAAGGGAACTCATCAAAAGTCAAGTGTGCAGGGAATTCATTTTTGCAGGAAACCAAACTCGCGAGCGCTAATTAAGAAGGCGCGAGCGCGAATGTTGCAAAAAAGAGACAGAAGCTTTTTAACCAACATTCGCGGTCGCGACAAAATAAAGCGCGAGCGCGAATTCTCCACAAAGGAAGTCAAAAGCTTCAAGATCCCCTCTCGCGGTCGCGAAATTATAAAGCGCGAGCGCGAGTCCTCTGCAAAACAAGTCAGAAGCGTTGAGATCCACTTTCGCGATCGCGATCACATCAAGTACGGGCGCGATTAGGGTACAACAGAGGTTAGAAGCACGGAGATAACCATTCGCGAGCGCGAATTGCAGACAGGATCGCGACTCTAGCAAAAATTACTGGCGCGATTCCACAAATTTTTGTCGCAACTTCCCAAAGGTCAGAATTCTCAACTGCCCTCTCACATTCAAATTCAATTCTTCTCCTTCCCAAGATATTCAAACCTGCAAAAACTGTAAATACCCTTCCCAAATCCAATCAAAACTCTTCCTTTTCAACTTCCCCATTAGCTACTCAACCCTATCTTTCCCTAAATTCATCTATATAAGATTTTCCATTCCCTTCTTTACAAACCCCCAAACTTCATCCGTGCAAAACCCATTCCTAGCAATCCCTTTTTTTTTCTGTGTGTCTTGAATGAAATATCTCCATCCACACTCACACCATGCCATTCAAGCAAAAAGCCAAGAAGAACAAGGAAGGATCTTCCTCCTCTGCACTAGCACGAAGGGATTTGGCCTCCAGGTATAAGGCTCCTTTCCCTATATACACTATAGAAGAAGGAGAATGCTTCACCCGCCTTGCCAAGTGCAATTTCACAGGTATGTATCTTCTTGACCAAACCTTTTTACAGAATACTGGCATTTTAGAGAAAGTGCAAGAATATTTGAAAACTCTGAACTTTGAAGTGTTTAGTCAATTACAAATCCCTGAAAATGCTAAATTAAGTTTAGAATTATTGACTACCATTGATTGGGTAGATGACACTGAAATGGCCATCAAATTTAGAGTGGATGGAGAGGAATTAACTGTGGATTATGATAAAATGCAATGGTTAGGATTTCCCAAAAACGGATGTGCTTCTAAACCGAAAGGTTGGAATGCATCTTCCGTTTGGGAAATGCTGATGGGTCAATTGTCTTTTACTCCTCGAATGCTAGAAATAAATGGATTAAGGATGAAAGTATTTTATACCTGCATAAATATTTGTGTTATGCTTTGTTTGGACGAGTGGAAGCCTCCAAAGTCCAAACAAGAGACTTGTTTGTGTTGGAATCTATTTTGCAGGGAAAATGAGTGGATATTGCAGGTATGGTGCTCGATACAATATACAACGCCTCTCGTCATCAAGGCAAAGTTACTTTAGGAGTCGGTAGTATGGCACCTATCTTGGCATATGTTGCTCGTATGCCTATTCCACCTTATCAGCCCCAACCTACAGACATTTTTCGGTATATGGATGGCGCATTCTTGAAAAAGATAGGTTTAGTTGAGGAAGTAAAAACTGGCACCACGGTACTTTATTGTTGGAAGCCGTGGGAAAGAAGAGTCGGGCACAGCGATCGCGATGAAGGAACCTCTGAAGCACAAACGCAAAGACAGCGGAAAGGCAAAGCGCCAGTCACATCATCTTCTCACGCAGAAGAAGAAGAAGATAAAGTCGCTAGATGGAAGCAAGTGTTGGGTAAAGTGGAAGCGTTACAGCAATCGCAGGAAACTTTGCAAGTCCCGGTATTTGACATGGGACAAAAACTGCATACAATCCAGAAAAACCACGAACGGATGGAACGGAAGTGGATGAAATATTTCCACCACCAAAACATCAAATCCACTCCGTCACCTCCAGGTTCTCCAGAGGCCTAAGGTTTTTCTGTCTTTTTTTAAATTTTTATTTCTATTTTCAAATGTTTTTGTGTGTATGCATGTGCCGTGTGTTTTCTTTGCATTTCTCCTCCCACATTGAGGACATTGTGTCTTTTAAGTGTGGGGGAGACCTACAAGTTCTTAGTTCATTTCATTTCATATAAGTTAAAAAAAAAAATTTGTGACAATTAAAAAAGTCAACTTCTTTGCCTTAGTTCAATGTCTTGATATCTACATGTTGATTTGTTTGTATTTTGCTTGTTGAAATAGAAGTCTTGAATAATATACCATGATTAAAGAGATTAAAATGCTTATATGAACTTAAGTATTAATATATTACATATGACATATTGAAATTTGCAAATAGAAAATTTTAATCTTTAGTTAACTATCTAGACATTATCTTTTGTTTTAGAGAAGCTTGAATCCTAACTTGAATGAAGAATAGGAAGAAAAATGGAAATTAAATACTTGTATGTTTCAAGTCAATAAAGGATGAAGGTATGTTCAAGAGAGAAAAAATATATGATAGAGGGAATAACGGAAAATCCGTTCCAAAGTGAATTGGAATGGAGCATAAAATGCAACCACTTATCATTTACATTCCCACATACCTTGAATAAAAATGATAGCAAAAAAAAAAAAAAAAAAAAAAACAAACAAAAAAAGATAGCAAAAGAAAAAAATGTGGTATGGAGCATAAAATGCAACCACAAAAGAAAAGAAAAGAAAAGAAAAATATATATATATATATATATATATAAAGCAATGAAGTGGTATGGAGCATAAAATGCAACCACTTAGTGAGATAGAAATAAGATTACCTAAAAATGCCTTGAGATAAGAAACAATACATGTATGCTATTTAAAGTACTTCCTATTCTTTGCATTCTAATGATGGAGGATTGCCTATCTCATATCTAAAAATGACTAGATTTCTTATACTTTAGGTTTTTGTTTGCTATATTGAAATTTTTACATGTCATGTTCATTTACGCTACTTTGTTCATAAATACATAAATCTCTTATTTTTGGTAGATTACTTAAGAAGTCTAAATCAACGAATAAAAACAAACATGATCAACATGAAGTTCAAAAAGAAGGATGAATATTTTGCTTAGGGACAAGCAAAGAGCTAAGTGTGGGGGAATTGATAGCCTCGCAAAGCGGGCAAATCTTGTTATGTTATTTTTATATAAATTGCATGAATGCATGATTGTTTTTATATATTTTACGTTTGTTCGTATTATTTTTGTTTCAAAGTAATTTTCAGGAACACAGTTGGAGCAAAGATTTGTTTTATACAAAGAAGCCAAAACAAGTTGAAAAAAATGGAAGAAATCTTTGATCCAGCCTTCGCGCCGCAAAGCAAGTTGCAACAAATAAAATGCCTAAAGTCGCGAGCGCTACCTGAGGTCGCGCGCGCAACCTACACCCAGCAAAGACAAGTCACGAGCGTGACATTCACATGCGCAGGCGCGAGAAGCACTTTTGAGAGGCAGAAGGTTTGCAAGCGAAAGTCGCGAGCGTGACATCCATCTGCGCGGGCGCAAAAAGCACTCCTGAGAGTCAGAAGCATTTGAAGCAGAAGTCGCGAGCGCGACCTTTAACCTCGCGAGCGCAACCTTTAACCTCGCGAGTGCGAGTCGAGATTTCCAGGAGACGTAATTGCTGCCTTTTCATCAGAAATACATATCTTTCCATGCAAGGGTCGGGACTCTTCCTAAGAGAAGTCACCTCAAGCACCTTTTGGCCAACCAATCACCACCAAAACCACCATCACTCTCCTCCTCTATAAATAGCAATCAAAGTGAAGCAGGAAGGAAGAATTTGGTTCATATTGAGAGTTAGATTCAGAAATAGAAAAACTTAAATTGTATTAAGAGAAGTGTGATAGTAGTACTTAGAACAAGTTGACGAGAGTCACTTGTTATTGATTGTGCTAAGAACATCAAGAAGTTCCTCGAGGTGTGACGCCCTCCGGAGGCTTGAGTTAGATTACTTCTTTCTCTTGTTTTATAGATTTGTTGTATGTTGTTCTTCATAACTCTTCTATGCAAAGCAACAATTTAAAGTTGGTAGCATTCAATAAAAATTCCTTAAGTTATCTTTTGATCTTTGTTTAATCAAGGTTACTGAATTATATTCTCAGAAGGAAATAGTTTAGTAAAGATCAAAGAGATTTAATTCATTGAGTTGAATTTACATATGCATATTTCACTTATTTCTGTTAAAGTTAAATCTGTCTTATTGAAATAATCAAAGAATAAGAATTAGGTTTAATATTTAACAAGATAGGGTTTTTATTATAAGTAGAAATACATATAATAGATAGTATAATTCTATACTGAGAAGTTGAATTATATCTTACCATATGTAATTAAAGAATTCTTTATTGTATGTTACAAGCTTTTGCATAGAAAGGGAAAATCATGTGTATGATTAATTATTCTAAGTATCTTACTACACACTTATCTTTAGAGTTAATTAAACATTAGATTTAGCATAAATAGAAATTAATCACTTCTGTATTCATATTTCTGTAAACACATCATTAAGAGTAAAGTAGCAAGTGAACTCAACCCGTTCTTCATGGGATCGATCTTTTATTACTACGTTGCGATCCGTATAATTGCGGGAACTCAAAAGAGACGCAACAGTTGTACAGGCTAGTATCTATCCATTGGCATATTGTACCCAATGTTTGCTTTTTTAACTTGTCCCACTGCCTTTCTTTCATTTCTTCTGGCTTTGCATTGTCACCTTCAATCGGATCGCACGGATCTTTGCAATTGAGGTAGTCCTCCATTCTGGATTTCCACATTGAATAATTCGAATCCGTCAATTTGATCATTGTTCCGTCGTTAGCCATGTCGAATTTTGAATCTGACAAAATTTTACTATTCATGAAAGTTACTATTCACTTGAATAGTAACTTTGTCGGAAACTGACAGAATTTACCAACCAAAGGCTCTGACACCAATTGTTGGGATTATAACTGATCCCGAGTGGGGCCTGCAGAAAAATGCCCGTGGTAGAAGTAAAATAAAATTATCGACGATAAAAGTTAATAGCACCGATAAAGATTTAAATTACTATTACCACATATGCCTTCAATAATTACATATTTGACATTGACGATTGAATCCACCAGAAATAATAATCACGTTAAAAATTAAATAATTACCGTAAATGCCAGATGAAAAATAAGGACACCGAGATTTACGTGGTTCACCCTTCAACTGTTATGGGCTACGTCTATGGGACAAAAACTCCGAATAATTCTTCCATTAAAAATAGTAGGTACAAAAGAGATTACAAAAATAGCAGTACTCTAAGTGTTTCCCAAAAAAAACACCCCAAATATTATAATCCTCACTATTTTCTCTCTTTCCCAATTTTAGGAACCTTTTCCTAAAATTTTCTCTACACTTAACTGTGTAGACTTCTTCGTTTTGATTTTGTACGATTTGTTTAGTGAAAAACCTTCTCCTATTTATAGGAGAAGGGGACGCGTCATTAACGTGTCCACCGAATGGATGCGTTAATCACGCGTCCACTTTTCTTTTTTTTTTTTTCTTCTTCCTTCCGCAGCCTTCTTTGATTGCCAAAACAAAACGTGTTTGTTTTTTTCTTTTTTTTTCTTCAAACTTGTGTGTGTTCCACATGTCGGAGGGACTCACAACACTTTTATATTTGTCTCATAGCCAAGCTATAACTTACAAGCATATTCAGGGTAGACGCATGTCATGTCCGCTAGACTTTCATCCTAAGAAAACTGACCGTTTCTATTTTAGTGATAACGACAATGAAATTCGCTATTTTACTATAAATCCATTTTCATGCACTCGCATCTCTAAGGTTTGTTATTCAACATTATTGTCTTTCATTCCTTTTTTGTTGGGTCTTTTAGTTCTTATAGTAAGCTACATTGGATAACTGTTCGAATTCAATCTGCTCCTCAGGGAGGCGCTGCACAAGTGAGCTTCCAACTTAGTATTGGACATTTATTGGCAGCAGCATCAAATGAAGTGGTATCCATATTTGATGTCGAAACTGATAGGCAAACACATTCATTCTAGGTACACCATTTCAAATGATGGACTGTTACTAATTTTGGCTAAGTTTAGGTAGTTAGTACACTGATGTTAAAATAAGAAAATGTATGAAGGGTAGCTTTCAAAAAATAAACTTTTGTTTACTGTTGATGTCCACATCGGTTCCTCATATTATTTTATAAGGCCATTCTGAAATGGTGAACTACATATGTTGGGATGCAACTAGCAATATTTTGGCATCTGTTAGTCAGAACTTGGTGAAGATATGGTTTTTGGCCTCAGGGGAGTGCTTTCAGGAGCTTAATTCTAATGAAAATCAGTTCCACTCTTGTGTTTTCCATCCAAGTTACTCAACTCTTTTTGGTGATAGGAGGAATCTCAGTATGTCCTCCTTTCTTGGTATAGATAAAGTTTTGTAATATCTTGCTGGTGATATTCATAGTAGAAATGATTATGTGTGTTGAGGCATGTCTATCATGATTTATGCATGGCTCTTACTTTTGATATCGATAGTTGTTTGATATTTTTACTTCACTGATCGTTGTTACCTGAACATCTCATTGAAATGGATTGCTTATGCACTAGGATATTTGATTTTAGGTATCTATTCTGAAGTTTCTTTGAAGCTGAGGTCCTGGGTGCAATTATTCAATATATTTATCATTTGTAATGCACACAAAAGGACAAATATGGAATACTTTTGAAATGATTAGAGTACAACCAAATACTATAATGTGAAATTAGTAAACTGATATAATTTTTTTATTTTTTTGGTCTCTTATCAGTGTGTGTATTTTCTAGCTGTTGGCGTAATTATTGACTTCAGGGTATAAATTATATTTTTCTTAGAGATACACGTAATTATTAGAAAATAAAAAAATAAAACCTTCTACGCATAATTTGGTTCACATACAACATGGCAAGGAGTTCACTTTGGTGTTTTGGTATTTCTTGCTATGATCATATTCATAGGATAAATATAATATTAATCTCCCTTGAATATATGATTCAGGTTTTTCTCCATTTTGCACTAGCACTATGGCAAGTATCCACACATATGCATAGCAATGAATTAAGACCTATAATTCCTGTTAAATGTTGCCTTTCTAAACTAATTGATTTGATATTTTTAATTGTGTTTGTAGTTCTCGGAGCTATGGAACATAACTAAGAAGAAGAGTATGAAGATTCCAACTCATGAGAACATTATTTCAGCCTTGGCGCAGTCCCCCATCACCAGAATGGTAGCTTTTGCAAGTCACGGCAGCTCTGTCAAGTTATGAAAATAGAAGTCCAGATAAGGCATTAGCTTTGCAGAATTCTATGGAGCAAGCAATGGCATATGGGTTATATCAGCTATGTAATATTTTTTTTCTTATCCTGCATAAATGTATTAATTGCTAAATGTGTAATTTGTAGTGCATTTTTTTGTGATTCTATTTGGTTGAAGGTTCTGGAATCAAGAAGCAGGTGAAGCTGTTTGTTTGGCGAAAGATTTGATGTTAGATTCCTATTTGGTAATAGATCATGTGCACAGAAATTCAGTTCTGATACATACTGTTTGAGCCCTTTTTTCTTTTAATGAATTCCTTTATATATTATTAATTCCATATTAGATTCTTAAATTGTTTGGCCTGTGATAAGTGTTATTTTTATAGTATTTTTAATATAGTTTTTATTAGGATTTTTAGTATTTTTTATTTCGTTAATTAATTTTTATTTAGTTTTATCTCTATTTTTATTCAAAGCTTCCTTGAATCATAATTCTCTTGATCTTGATGAAATTTGTAGGGTTTTTGACACAGAAAAGAGCAAAATAAAACAAAACACTTAGGCCCTAGCACGCCCGTGCTGAATTCAAGAAAAATCAAGTGGAGACTCAGATTCTAGCACGCCCAAGCCGTGCTATATGGCACGCCCGTGCCAAAAGAGGACATCAACCCAAAGGCGTGTTTACTTAAGCATGGCCCATGCTGCATCTCATCCTTGAAACTCAGAGCCTAGCACGCCCTAGCCGTGCTATGTGGCATGCCCGTGTCACAAATCCTTATCTAGGCGTGCCCCTGAGCACGGCTCGTGCTGAACCTTCCTTAGAACTCAGGCTCCGGCACGCCTTGACAATGCCGCACAGCACGCCTGTGCTTCGAATCAAGTGCTATCTTGAGTCGAGAATGCCAACCAGTCCCTATCACTTACATGGGCCCACTTGAGATATTTTCCTGGCATGCAAATCGAGTTCTAATCTTATTTAGGTGCATGGAAGAGTCCTAATTGAGAAGAAATTCAAAGTCTAAACAGTTTCCTACTTCCAAAAAGATTTCTTACTTAATAAGGACTCTATTTCCTAAACGGAGTTAGATTTTCTCCCAGGAAAATCCATATAAAGAGAGCAGCCATTCATTGTAGAAATATCTCCAATTTTACACTCTTTTTCTCTATTATTTTCTCTCTTTCTCCAAGACTTCAAGCATTCAAGAATTGTCAAGAAGATTCAAGGATGCTGTCCACATATCTGTTGACTAGTTTTTATTTCTAAAATCTAAATCTTGTTTTACTTTCATCATTCATATTGATTATGGAATTATTATCAAGTTTAGTTGAGTTCTATTTAATTACTATGTCGAACTAAATTCTCATACTAGGGATTTGATGTAGCTTAATTTCTATTCCAATTTATAATATTAGAGTTGTTTTTCCTTGTTCAAAGTATAATTTAATATTGAAATTAATGCTTGCAGGCAGAGTTTTTCCCCTGGATTGATTTATTTCATTAATCACTATCGGTAGAAGGTTTTTTGATATGAAAAAGGTAATAAATTACATGAGAATAATAACTTGATGCGGAAGCTATATGGTTTGACTCATAGGGGTTTTCATAAGTTAATGACCTTAGGTTATGAATTCACAAAACAAACTATAAGACTTAATGATTTAATTAATGTTTGATTGCGCTATTGGAAGATAGGTAATTAGACCGAGTTAAAATAGCTAACAATACAACGGGAGAGCTTGTTAGTGATTTTAGGGTTGTTTCCCCTCCTTGAACAATTAAAATTGATTAACGAACGAATAAAATAAATTGGATAGAATTAAGTGAAGTCAAAATCTCTAGTAACTTTAAATTCTTGATTTCTTTTCATCAAATATTCTTGCTTGATTTCTTTTTGTTCTATTTTATTTGTTTAATTTAATTTTAAAAATAATTTCCCTTATTGCCGTTTAAATAATAAGTTAACATAATTTTGGTACTTGGTATACAATCCCTATGGATACGATACCCTACTCATTCTATATTACTTGTTACGATTTCGTACACTTGCGAAAATCACTATCAGCTTGCATGCTAGATATGCTTATTGACCAAAAATGCTTCAAAAGTAATTCTTAAATGAGAATCATGGAAGCTTTTATTACTTCCAATTGAAGTTTTAGATTTTCGTGGATAATGGAAGAAAATCTAATGAGAATGAAAAAGAGGAATGAAATGGAACTTGAAGGAAAGTCTATGTAATATGAACATTTTTTGGAACATATTTTAAATTACCATTGCAAATCCTTTCTATTCTTTTACAATCCAAGCACATGCAATGGAATTCTTGAAAAGGAAAACTATTGAGAACAACAACATGAATTCTCCATTTAGCAATGTACAACGAGCATTCTATTTCGCAACAAATCAAGAACTGAAATGCATGACGGAGGATGCTTATTTTTCCATAAAAAGGAAAAGAAACGGATGTAGACGCTTAAATTTTATCCCTAAAAGGTTCAGTGATGATACACCATATTTTGCATAAAATTGGATCGGGATTCCCGAGCGTCCTGGTTCTTAGACGCATGGTCCACAGTTAAAATTATCTACGTTTTTAACCATTTTTACTTTTTTTGGTCACTAGGTGTTTCACAACAAAATCGGACCTGGGAAGTGTGTCGGGCCCCCTAACATATTTCTTGATGCACCGCCTTATTTCGCCTGCCACCTGGTCCGATTCGGTAAAAGTGGGCCCAGTCACGTTGCAGTCCCTATAGTGGCTTTTTTTGCCACGTCAGCCCTAAATGGGGCTACCCCACCCTTAAATGTCTATAAATAGGCATTAGGGGGAGGGGGTGGTGAGTTTTAGATGGGGGATTTGTAACATCCCTTCCCGGTCCACCCGTTAACTCGAATGAACCGAGCCGAGACGCTACAATCTGGTTCAACGTATATCCTGTCATGCTGATATCACCCTGTATGCGAGATATGAATATAAAACACTCCCAATTAAAATATCAGACTTCCAATATCTCCAACTAATCATCATAACACAATAACACTTTATATAGATAGTCATAACTGTATAAGTCCTCAATAGCATTTAATATTCAGCAATTAATGGCATTCATGATCTATCTCAAGTCTTCATGACCTAATCATACCAACTATAGTAAAATATTTCATATTCAATCATTTCCTCCAAATACTTACACCAAAATAATTACATGCTTCAATTATATTTCCAATTACAGAAGCTCTAACAAATGGAAAAATTATACATGCCATAAATCTTAATACATGCCATAATTCTTACTATTACAACTCTCAATCTACTATGACCCAATTAGTCACTTCTGCTTTGAACGTACTCCTCAAGTCTTCAAGTACCAACCACGATCTTCAACCTACGCGTGATAAAAATCGACGCGCTGAGTATAAAACTCAGTGGTTCTCATAATTCACATACTAAACAAAGTGCGATGGCAACTAACTTAAAATACAAGTTTCATAAAGCATTGATACTCCTAGAATCAGTAAATTTCAACATAAATGTCTCTTTATAGCAACGAATAAACTTCTAATTCATAAACATCAATAATTGAGTTCTAATTTTCTCATAACTCCTTTACATGAACCTTAAATCACACATTATGATTCTATCATGATCTTACCTGATGTTCTTTATGCTGTATGAATTCTGCAACTTTGACTAAACTCAATGAATACCACAATGAATAAAGAAACATATAAGCACACACATATATAGAAATAAACATGTACTCACATATGGAATGTACGCACACATATCATGATACTTTCATTTTACCTTGATAATCTTTCTTGTTGTTTAGTATACTGTATGATTCATGCAATGTTACGTTAAGATATCTGTATGGCTCCATAAGGTTATAGTGAAACCGAAGTGATAAGAAAAACTGTATGAAACTGGATAAAACTGTATGCTTGGCTGCTATGGCCTGTATAATCATATCCACTCAACGGCCTGTAGCCGGAGTATCAAACTGTATGAGGCACAGATCTGCTATTCTATGTCGCGACATAGCCTTATCTACATGGTTTCTACCTAACCTCAATGGAGCATATTAATGGAATGCCAATAGATAAACAAAAGCAAAGTAACTGTGTCATAATTTGCATGCTTGTGTCATGGTATTTTCACATATTTGTGTCATGTTATTTTTACACCATTTGCATGCTTGCATTTTGTGTTTATACATGTGTTCATGTTGTCTTTTTGCTTGAAAATGGTTGAAGACATGCAAGTTGAGAAAAGGAAATACAATTGCATAGAATTCATAATTTCATCCACCATTTCACATCATTTCACAATTGCATAGAATACAATTACAAGTTGTGCTTACCTCATTTCACATCATTTGCATGCTTGCATGTTGTTTTGATACATGATTTAAGGTTGTCTTTTTGTTGTAAAATGATTGGAGGCATACAAAGTGAGCAAAGGAATCCAATTGCATAGAAAAAGAAGTCCAAAAGTGCATGAAAACACAAGTTGCGAGCGCGCCTTGCAAAGTCGCGAGCGCGTAATGCACATCTGAAGGTCAGTGAGTTTCCAGGTGAAAGTCACGAGTGCATAAATGCAAGTCGCGAGCGCGTACAGTGCAAAATGAGAGACAGTGAGTTCCCAGGCCAAATTCGCGAGCGCGCGATGAAGGTCGCGAGTGCTTACAGGCCAAGGGCCAAGTCGCGAGCGCGCACTTGCAAGTCGCGAGCGCGAGAAGTGCCAAATGAGAGGCAGTGAGGTTTGTGAGCACAAGTCGTGAGCGCGTAAATGCAAGTCGCGAGCGCGTACAGTGCAAAATGAGAGTCAGTCGCGAGCTCTTCATGCAATTCGCGCGCGGATCGCGTTTTCCAGCCTACACTGTCTGTACTCTTTTGGTCATATCTCTCAATATACAACTCCGATTTGAATGATTCAAAAACCCATGTAAAGCTAACACATAGAGGAACAAATAACTCTTCTATGACACTTCCTAATTCCATCATTAAATGGGGTAAAAATCAAGATGAAGTTACTGGTCAAATTTCCAGCAAGCCCTGTTTCAGCATAAACTCATTATTTACTTCATTTATTCAATACCTCCCCTGTTCTCCCCTGTTTCTCACCATTACCAGACCTCCCACTCAACATGAAGAAATATTGTCTCATTAGCAACACACCACACAATTCTCATGCAAGGAAATTGAGTAAACTAAAAGAGATAGCACACCTTTACGCCAATAAGCTTAAGCTCTTCTTTTAGCTTCCTTCTACCTTTGGCTCACCTCTCCTGTACAATAGAGTTCTTATAAATTATCTAACAATATCACCAAATGAGTCAAGTATGAAATTCAGGAAGGTTTACTTACTTGGATAGAATAGAAGTTGAATTAATGTTTAACTCCCATTAAAATCTTCACCACCATTAAACGTGATGGAGAAAGGAAAGTGTAAGAGGAAAGTAGAGGAAGAAGATGAAGATAAGGATGAAGAAATGAAAATGAAATGGAATCCACGGGTAGTCTCTAGAATGTCATTGATTTTTATGTGAAAATTACCAAATGGTACCTCAAGTGTCAACATGGTACAACTTAATACCTCAACTTTATACTTTAGTGAAATAAAGTCCTAATCCTTATACTTTGATCTTTTTGTTTCCTTCAAGTAAGTCCACTTCTTTTCCTTATTTCAAGTACATCCCATTCTAGCCCACTCAAGAATCTAATGGATCGAACCGGGTTTTGGATCAGCCCGACTCGACTCTAAGCAACGACTCGATTCAATAGAAAAATGGGACGTTACAGGATTTTTGAAAACTAAGGGGAGACTTGAATTTTTAAAACTCAACTTAAAAATCCAAAGGCAACTAGTGTCAACCTTGGATCCAAGTTGAGATTTGTTATTTAATCAATCAAAAAAACCTCCCGAGATCAATCAAAAATCCTAAAAACACAAATTTTAATCTTGGAACTCGAATTATTGGATTGAGAACAAAAGAGCTGGGTTTTTTCATCCATTTTCATTCAATCTTCAAGTGAAACCATCAAAAGCAGTTTATGAGAATCTTTAATCTATTTCCTCATCTTTTTACTTTCTTTTTTGGTGTTTAAAACTCTGAGTCAGGTTGTGAGGAAAACATAGGATCAACCAAACAATGGCCTTTGCATTGCTGCGGCGTGTGGCCATTAGTAATGGCGTGTGCCACTTTCCAGTGCCTCACGCCACCAAACAAGGGCCTCTGCATTGCTGTGGCATGTGGCCATTAATAATGGCATGTGCCACTATGTGTGGCCTATGCCACTATGTGTGGCCTATGCCACTTCCCAGTGCCTCATGCCACCAATGCCTAGATCTCCTGTTTTTACCCTGTAAAACTCTAGAAGCCTTCCTGATCTGGAAAAGGCCTTGTGCCACTACGTGTGGCGTGCGCCCCATGCTATCTCCTGTGGTGCAAGACCATTCAATTTAGAGGCTTTGAATGTACAAAAAACTTAATAAACATCTTGATTCGAAGATCCAGTGACTAAGCTTCGACCTTAAAAGGTTCGTGATGCGTATTAGGTCATATATGGATCAAATAAACAAATATAATGAGATTGAGAACAATGATTGATGTATTTTCTCATCTTTCAAATACGAACATCAAGATCATGAGTTTAAATCTCATATAACCATTTAAATTCTTGCGCTTTAATTATTGTTCTTTAATTTACAAGCACTTTATTATTCTATCCTTTATTTATGTCTTTAAATTCAACGCCTATTGTTCATTATTGTGCTAACTCCTTTATTCTTCATTCTTGTATTATGAACATGCATCATATTTCCATTATGTGAATGAGTGATTGATTGTTGGTTGGGTTGTATGATTCTATGATTCTAAGAATAATGTTTATTTTGTGTTTTTGTTGATTATGGATGTTTCACTCTTGTTATGCTTTAATATTGTATTGTTGCAAAATGTAAAGGGTCCATAAGAATTTTAATTATTGCTTATATGTAATATTAATTGGGTTTGGAAAATTTGGAGGGGTTATGGTAGATTGTAATAATTAGGGTGGTTTGTAATTCTTTTCTCCTCCCTCCTTTCTATGTGGATGCTTTTTGTTTCATGTTTATTATATCTGTAATAATTTGCTTGAATGACATATTTTTCAAACATCACATCAAAATTGTTTTACATCTCGATTATGAGTTAATCTCATTATTAATCATTGTGAATCTTTGGACAACAAGGAGGCCAGTTTAACCGGGCGAAATGGGTGCCTAACACCTTCCCATTTTGTACCTAACGCTCGAACCCCGTCTCTAGTGGAAAACCAGATTAGTCAATTCTAAAGAATCGACCAATTCGAGAATTTTTCCCTAAATAAAGGTAGCGACTCCAAAATAAAACTCTTACTAAAGTAAGAGAACCTTTTTCGAGGATTAAACGAGTTTAATAAAAGAAAACCATTTTGATTAAAATCAATCAAGCCTGTTCAACACAATTCTTACCAAATCACTTTGAGAAAAATCAAACATCCTCAATGGGCTTAATTGATTTTACTTAATAAATCGGTTATCATTATTTAACTCATTTATTAATCCTCTGAAAAAAGGTTTTGCTATTTTGGTAAGAGTTTTATTTTGGATTCGCCACCTTCTTTAGGGAAAATTCTCGAATTAGTCGATTCTTTGGAATCGACTAACTCGGTTTTAAACCAGAGACTGGGTAAGGGTATTGTTAGGTTTCAATATCAATAATATGTAGCGGAATAATATAATTATAACAAAATAATTATACCAATAGGAATACATTTAAACAATTAAAGCAATAAAATTATTTAGAAAAATACTTCCTTTGCATATTCGTCAAAACTTCGTTCTACGTGGCTAGGTTGTCGCAAATCACAAGTAATCTAAGTGTCCGACCTCTAGTATTATGTACATGGATGGACAATCGAAAAACTCTGAAACTATTTTAGAGGGTTGAGGGATTAGAGTGTATAATGGTGCTAGCTATATTACGCTCTATATTTTGTTTTGTGGCTATGAGCAACAACTACAGTCTTTAGACTGTCCCTTAAACCTTATATATGAAAACCCTATGTCATAAATAAATTAAATGTAATTATTTATTTAAACCTCTTAAATAAATAAATTATAACTAAAATATATATATGCTTATTTATCTATTTAACTATTTAAATAAATAAATCATAATTAAAATATTACATTTATTTAATCTAAAATTTATCTTAATAAATTTTACACATATATCAATTAAGTCAATAATTAATAATTTAGATAAAATTGTAATTAAAAATAAGTTTCAATTTTGCCCTTAATGTCCCAAAACTAATTTGTAATCAAGTCATACTTGATTCGATTTCTTGTTTTCACTTTCTCATATCTATTCTTATGTGTATGACCTTCTAGGTTCCAAATATATTGACAACAAATATAACTTAAATTATTTAATCAATATTTGAAGGTCAAGTACATTGTCTATCTATATGTCAAGACTATCTAAATATTTGGAAAGTTAAAGTGGTTTGACTTAACCTTGTAGTGCATGATTTATCAGTGTAATTAATATCCCTTAATCATTAATGTTCTGATTTAGTAATTAGGCATGAAGTGTGTCTCCTTTACTGAATCGTGTTTGTTCTCTTAATCTTAGCTGATCGTTTGAATGAAATTACAAATCTAATTTGCTAATTTCATTCTACTTTGTGCAAAGATTTCTTAATCAATACTAGTAGAGAATAATTAGAACATTTTTTTTTGATTTACCTAGGGTGATGAATCTTCTCTTAATTACACAAGTATCTCCATACAGCTCCTACTATGTCCAATTAATCATTGCTTATTATTCATGAATAAACAATGTGAACGAAGAATCAAAACATAATCATCCCCATATAAGATAGCTTAGTAATTGCAAGTCAAAGGACCACTTACACAACCATCACTTAAGAATTCCATAAACACATGTAACTTTCCATATGGAATTTTCATGCAGGTCAATTCAGTGGACTTGTTTAAATAACAAGCACCTACATATTAGGTCTAGATATCACATATATCTTAGCTTATGAGAACCGCTGCTTCCTTAAGAAAAGACATAATATTTACTAGTCTCAACAGCTCTAATCATCGTTAAATAATGAGGAGAACATTGACCGGGAATATTTAGAGATATTACTTTAATGCAAATATAAAACTCATAATTATAACCATACTATAATTTATTTCACAAAGCAATATTGTCTCATGGACTTTATTTTTTACCAAGATTCAAACAATATAATATAAAAGATAAATAAATGCCTTTTATTAATAATAAAATATTTATTACTTGAAATATTATATCCAAAATATAACTAATCAAATTGGTTATAGGGCATATAACTAACAGGTATGGTATAGGAAATGTGTTAGGCATCCGAACCGTCTAATTTAAACCAGCCTCCTAGTTGTCCATTGATTCACAAAGATCAATAATATGATTAACTTAAATTGAGGTGTAAACATAATATTATTCTTGCTATGATCATATTCATAGGATAAACATAATATTGTTCTCATTTGAATAGAATGGATTCATGATTCAGGTTTTTCTCCATTTTGCGATAGCACTATGGCAAGTATCCACACAGATGCATAGCAATGAGTTCAAACTCATAATTCCTTTTAAATGCTGCCTTTCTAAATTAATTGATTTGATATTTTTACTTGTGGTTGCAATCCTTGGAGCTACGGAACATAGTTGAGAAGAAGAGTATGACAATTCCAACTCATGAGAATATTATTTCAGCCTTGGTACAGTTCCCTATCACCAGAATGGTAGCTTTTGCAAGTCATGATAGCTCTGCTTAGCTATGAAAATAGAAGTCCAAATAAGGCATTAGCTTTGTAGAATTCTGTGGAGCAAGCAATGGCATATGGGTTAGATAAGCTATGCAATATTTTTTACTTATCTTGCATAAATGTATTAATTGCTAAATGTGTAACTTGTAGTGCATTTTTTGTGATTCTATTTGGTTGAAGGTTTTGAGAATCAAGAAGCAGGTGGAGTGGTTTGTTTGGCAGAAGATTTGATGGTAGATTCCTAATTGGCAATAGATCATGTGTACAGAAATACAGTTCTGATATATATTGTTTAAGCCTTTTTCTTTCTTTTAATTAATTCCTTTATATAGTATTACTTTTATTTTAGATTCTTAAATTGGTTGGCCTGCATGCTAGATATGCGTACTAACCAAAAATGCTTCAAAAGTAAACCTCTTAGATGAGAATGATGGAAGCTTTTATTAGTTCCAAGACATAACATGGAAGTTTTTAGATTTTTGTGGATAATGAAAGAAAATCTAATGAGAATGAAGAAGAGGAACAAAATGGAACTTGAAGGAAAGACTATGTAATATGAAAATTTTTTGGAACATAATTTTGAATTACCATTGCAAATTCTTTCTATTCCTTTACAGTCCAGGCACATGCAATGGACTTCTTGAAAAGGAAAACTGTTGAGAACAACAATATGAATTCTCCATTTAGCAATTTACGGCAAGCATTCTATTTTGCAATGAATCAAGAAGCGAAATGCATGACAATTGTGTGAATTCCAACGTCTGTGGCAAGGAATTTATAGGTGCGTTGCTAATTGAGATGAGAATGTAGATAATTTCGTGTTGCATTTTATTTGTTCTTTATTAAATGTTTGATTCAAAAGGATTGGTTTGGGATTTATGCAGTGATGGGTTATCATTAGCCTAAGGTTTATGATTTTCGGTCTTCAGAAAAGTTGAAGGTTGCTAACTTCTTAGCCAAAGTGCTCAAAATTGGCAATCGGGAGGTATACAGAAAAAATATGAAGGCCAAGCCTTTCTTATTTTTTTTAAAAAATTATTATTATCTATTATTTAGTAGGAAATTTCTTTTTTATTAAAAAAATATTTGAATAAATTTGTGCTGAGAGAAGCTAAAAATGAATGTGATTTGGTAGCTAAATGTTACTATGCTAAAAGGAATTTATTATGGGAATTCTTGGAAAGTGGCTTGAAAACAAGATTGAAATCCAGTGAAATGATATAATAGCAATGAGAACTTTTATTTAAGAAAATCAGCCAGGAATTTCATAGCTTGAGGTTCTTTACTTTTGCTTTTCTTTTATTTGAGATATATATAAAATGATTTTTGGGAAGCATATTCCAACCTTGTCACCAGACAGATTCAATTTTTCTTTACTGGATTTTGCCCCTATAATAACACAACAAACATATGTGGTGATTTTCTTCTTGTAGTTGAACTGGGCTTCTAACTTATTTTGTGGAAAAAGACTCATAGGCTAAGAAAACACAGAAAGTGACAACTGACAAATAATTTTACTGAGGCCAAGCATCCACTTATAGGTTTGTAAAATGTTTTTTAGTGCATGCTATTTTTGTACTATTTCCACTAGCACAATCATTCTAATAAGTTTATTATCTGTGTTTCCTAATTAAAATTTGCTTTTAACCTATTTAGAGAGATTATTTATCTCAAATGGAAATTAATGGTGCAAATATGTTGTAGAGATTATTATCATACTAAAAGTGAAAGGAAAAAGACAGTGGAAGAATTCTACTGCTGGGAACACATCAACTAAACCTATGATTTTGTAAGCAAAATTAACATTAGTATTACATAGTTATTTTTTGTTTAATTTGTGTGTATCTGAAATTGGAAATGAAAGACGGACTCCAAATTCCTGTTAGCGATAAGGTATATGAATTCATTAGTTTACGTGAAAGTGACATTAAGGTAAAATAATTTTATTTATTTGTTATATCATCTAACTCTATTGCATTGAAATAGACATATCAATTTAGAAGTATACACATCAATTTCACAAATATGCATTGCGTTCGATGTTTGTGTTTTTCTCGCTACTCTTTCTCCACATATTAGGCTCTGTTTCAGTCCTTGCTCGCCTATATTTTAGAGGGAAGGTTCCTGTTACATTGTCATATGTCCAGGCTTCCATTTTACTCTGCATGGGCTTGCAGAAGCAAGACTTCGCTTATATTGAGGTTTGATTCTAAACTAATTAAATAATTATTCGGCTATATAATATACACATACATGACTTGCTCATGCATGCACTTGAGCTTTATTTTATTTTGTAATTGGGCATTTGGAGCTTGTTGAATTGTCATTGCAAGGACAATTGAAGTTGGAAAGGACACCAATTTTGAGACTTTTTATGCAATGTCAAGGTATTCTTTTTGTTTGGATAAGCAGTAGTATTCTTTGATTTGCTTATGTTCTTTTGTTACCCC
Source organism: Jatropha curcas (assembly GCF_041381405.1). NCBI lineage: Eukaryota > Viridiplantae > Streptophyta > Magnoliopsida > Malpighiales > Euphorbiaceae > Jatropha > Jatropha curcas. Next base: position 21,550,716 of record NC_143161.1, read on the forward strand.
TAAAATGTTAATAACATTTGATTTTGATTGATCAAATATGTTGACATTTTTTTGGGACCTTTTACAGTTTCAATGGATTACTCATTTTTTAATGCTTTTCTATTTTACTATACAGAAATTGAAATAAGGTGATAAGAATATAAACTTTACTTAATTGTAATTTTTGCAGTTTCGATGGATTTGATGAGATATGACTTTTTGGAGTTTTGATTTGATTTGGATGATCATTCAGGTTTGATGGGATGAAAGCGGTGCTAATTTTGCTATCAAATTTACTGCTGCTTATTTAAAGTTTTGTTATTAATTCCTAATATATGAGTTTTTGAAGTTTTTATTTGATTTGGACGATAATGCAATTTTCATAGGATGAAACTTGTTCTTATTTTGTTGTGAAGTTCACTAATTTTTTTGCTCACATGCAAAAAGCTACTGCTTATTTGAAGGTTTGCTATTAATTATTTTTTTCAACATTTATCATCCTATTATTTGTTTTGAATGAATTTCACTAGATTTAATTTACTCACATTTTTAAAACTGAATTTCGAATGTAATATATCAGATTTTAAAGTTTAGATTTAATTTGTTTGGCATTTATTATTTTTCTGCTACAATTTTATCTCTATTTTTTCTTGTTCATTACTGTGTATTTGTACGATCATTTTTTTTTCCTATTACAATAACATGATGCATACATGGGAATGAGTGGCTCTCCAACTTAACAAACTAAGAATGTTTGTATTTTGTTTTAAAGGTATTACTTCACTAATTTAAGAATGAGACTTTGCTTTCAGGCAACTGTCATATTTTAGTATAATTGTCTTTTCTTGCCTGATTGTTAGTGAAATCAATGATTTCATCTAAAATATATACAAAACATTACTTTAAAGAGGCTATGATGATATTCTATCACAAATCATTTTTGGCGAGGCAATTCAAGGAAATTATAGCATGATGAGATTTTTATCTCATTTGCTCACATCTTTAATTGCAGTCATGATTTAATCATTTATTGATATTTTTTGTTCTGAGCCTCATTTTTAAGAAGCGTATTTATTCTCTATTTGATTTCTTATTTGTATAATTGCTTCGTCATATATTCATATAATAATGTGAGGAATGAGCTTTGAATTTTTAGCAGATGTAAATTAACATGTTATTTTTATCTATTTGTATAATTAGTTACTTCATAATTTAATGTGATATAAATACAGAAATGCTTTGTAAAGTATCATAAGTTCAATGTAAATACATATTATATAAATTGTTCTATATTTAATACAAATATATAAAATTATTTATGATATAAATCAACTCACTGCAAAAAAGATAATCCGCAGCATCGCGCGGGCATAAAAACCTAGTTATATATAAATAAATAGTATATCAAAACATTATAAAATTATTGGTTGGTACATATAGCTACAACATACTAATTACATAAAATAATAATATATAGCTTGAGAGTGGGAGTAATGCTTGGCCAATTTGAAATGATTAAAGAGTTTCTATAGATAATATTTTGAAAATTTTGGCTATGGGCCCATTGTAGAAAAAGAGAACAACTGATTGTTTTATGGGCCCATTAAGTTGTTTGCTGTATTTTAAAAGTTCTATTTTTCTAATAGAAAATTTATTCTATTAATATAAGTAAAACTATATTTTGAATATATTGAAAATAATTTTATAACTGTATTAGGATAAAAAAAATTATGCTAAAGCAATCATGCTCTCAAATTTATTTATATTTTTAATATTAGAGGATTTTTTTATCTACCAAGTGATATATATTTTTAATAATTTATCAATAACATTCATAAATTGCTCATGAATCTTTTAGTTCTAGTAAAAAAAAATAGTCAATAGAACAATAATAATTTAAGAAGTTTAAAATTTATTTATTTTCAATATAATGACTATCATATTCATATATATTGTTGCAAAACAATAAAGGAAAAATATCAATCATTAATAGTTTTATACTTATGAATGCGTGATAATATATAATAAATAATAAATCAGTTGAATGCATTGCCATTTTTCAAAAAAAAAAAAAAAAAGCTAAGTTAATTATAAAATTAACTGTCATAAATTTTAAAATTAATTATTCAAAAAATTTATACTTATCCATCCACTTAATTTTATAATATAAACTCATAATTAAGCTTTGTTTATATAAATCAAAAAGAAAAATCAATTCCATAATATTCAAATAGTTAATTTCTAAGAATTGAGATATATAATTTATTTAAAAACTACTAAAAGATGACTCATGAAAAAAAGTTTGATGATAATTAATTGGACCAATGAATTTAAAATAAAATATGTGTCAAGGTGGAAAAGAGACAAACACCATATAGGTCATCTTTGGTCCAAGAGAAAGATAACTCTATGCATCTTTAAGGCCCAAAATCAATTTGCATGGATAGAATGATCAAAACAGAAGCATTTAAAGATGGTAAAAATGGAATAGGATAAAAAAGTGACGGTTTAAATGGTAATTCACTATTCCTATGAATAGTGAATTTTGGTTGGGTTTTAGTAGGCATGGCCACCGGTTCGGTTCTAATCGGAACCGAACCGTACTGTAGACGAACCGAAACCGGATCGAAATCGGCAGTTCAAAATTTTGAACCGGAACCGGCGGTTCAAGGGCCGGTTAAGGTTCATGTGAATGTTAAAAAATGAACCTGAACCGGCCCGGAACCTGCGGTTTCAGTCCGGTTCGAACCGGATTCATAAACAAAATTATTTGTTGCAATAATACTTAATTTATAAAAAGTGGTGAAAAAAAAAAAACATCATCATTTTGGTTTTAAAAAAAGGAAGCATCATCATTTCACTTTTTTTTTTTTAAAGCTCATCAACCGTTTGAACTTTGTTTACAAATATCTATTGAACTATACATTTAACAATTTACACAACGTTAAAGTTCAAACGGCTATAATTATTTTATTATAATTTATTTATTTATTTATTTATTTATTTATTGTAATTTACTAAATTATCCAAAAATATAATTGTTTTTTTCTGTTATAAGGGACAATTTGGGAAACTTCATAAATGAAAAATATGTATAAATATGATGAGTTGATTATTTTTTTTTTCACAACCAATTATATTCTATCTCTCCTCTTCTTAATATTGCTTTATTTTCATACATCCAATTCTAAATTCCATTAATTTCATATTCCATTTATTCATTTTTTTTTCCATAATTCCATTTAAAATTATGGCACACAATTCACAAAGCTCCAAGGGAAAGCGAGTTGCTCAAAGCGTGGAAGAAATTGATTCAAATGATCCATTGATTGATTTTTCACCACAAGAAGCAATATCTCCTAATATTTCAATAGGTAAACCACCAAAATCAGATATTTTCAAGAAGCACTTTGCAAAAATTGTTCAAGATAATGGAGAAATCAATGCGATTCGATGTAATTATTGCAAAAAAGAATATGCATTCAAGCTTGGAGGAGGATATGGCACTCTCAGTAGGCATTTAAAATCACACCATCCAAGTGAGGTAGGAATGGATGTAACTCAAACTCAATTATCGTCATCAAGATATGGTGATCCTAACACTCCTCTATTTAAATATAGTGATGAAACTAATAAAATTGAAATGGCTAAAATGGTTTGTATGGAACGATTATCTTTTTCATTTGGTGAAAAAATTGGATTTAATAACTATTGTAAAAAGCATTAAATCCTTTAGCAAAAAAGATACCTAGGAATACACTTAAAAGGACTATTTTATCTATTTATTTAAAAGAAAAAGAAATTTTAAAAAATTTATTTGCAAATTTTAATGGTAAAATTGCCATTTGTTGTGATATTTGGTGTGATGCTTGGCAAACTCATTCTTATATGGGTGTTACATCCCATTGGATTGATAATGAATGGAAACTTCAAAAAAGAATTATTGCACTTAGAGTTGTTGATGACTCTCACACCGCGCATAATATTTTTACCATGCTAGATATTATTTTAGAAGAATATGGTTTGACTAAAAAAATTTTTACAATTAGTTTTGATAATGCTAGTGCAAATACCGCATCAATAAATGAATTAAAAACTCTTTGTCAACCTAAATTTGGTGGACAGGTTTTTCACACTAGATGTGCATGTCATATTTTAAATTTATGTGTTCAAGATGCATTAACAACATTAAATGTATTTTTACGTCCAATAAAAAATGCTTTAAATCATTTATGGACACATGGATATGTTAGAAAAGAATTTAAAAATTTTTGTCACTCTATGGGAAAAAAATATAAAAAATTTTCAAGAGATATTCCTACAAGGTGGAATTCAACTTATAAAATGTTAAATAAGTCTTATGAATATAAAGATATTCTTTCTTCATTTATGCAATTGCATGCATCACATTTTCAACTTTATCCAACCAATTGGACTATTTGTAAAAAAATATTAGATAGTTTGCAAGTTTTTGAAAATTGTACAAGAATTTTGAGTGGTGTTTATTATCCTACCTCCCATTTATTTCCATTTCATTGTTTGGCCATAAGTAGTGCCATAATTGAAAATGAAAATGATGATGATTTACAAGAATGTATATTCATGATGAAAACTAAATGGTTAAAATATTATACTGAAATTCCAGATTTAAATTTAGTTGCATTTTTTATTTGTCCTAGATTTAAATTAGTTGCATTACAAGAATTTTTTCGTCTTTATTATGGATCTTTTAATATTGAGATAGATTATTTTTCTCTTACTAATAATATTTTAAAGTATGTCCGTCAATTGTATGATGAATATTCTAAATTAGTATCTCTTATTCCTCAAGTATCAGATCCACAAACTACAGAATCCACTAAATTTCATTCTACACAATTTACCTTCATGCAAAATGTTTCAAAAAAATCAAGGAAGAGTCCACATTCATACACAGAAATTGAGACATATATTAGCACAAATTTTGAGTTTTTAGGTGATGATGCGAATGAAGACCCAACAAAATTTGATATTTTGGGTTGGTGGAAAAAGCATGCAAATCGCTTTCCAGTCTTAGCTTCAATTGCAAAAGATATTCTTGCTTGTCCAATTTCTACTGTTGCAGTGGAACAAGCTTTTAGTGCGGGTGGACAAATTTTAGATCCAACACGCTCAAGATTATCGCCAAATAATGTGGAAATGCAAGAGTGTGTTTACGATTGGACTAGAGCGGTGTTGAGAACTCAAGACCAGCAGAATTCAAGCGACGATGATGATTCCGACTCATTAACGGAAACTAGTGGCACCGATGACTAAAATTAATTGTAATAATTGGGAGGTTATTTTCCAATGTAATAAAAAAAAGAACTACGTGGGCTTTGATTTTCTCTAATTTTCAAGAGGATACGTAGGCAATTAAATTAAAATTTTTCAATTTTAATTTAATTCAAGCCCAAAATAAAAAAATTATAATTTTCTATATTAGTGAGTTAGCAAAATTTATAAATTTAATGTAATAATAGTTCTAAATTAATAGAAATTTTTGTTTTAAAATTTTAAAATTATTTATTTAGTTAATAAAATTTAAACATTTTAAAATTATTATTTATTCATGAATTCGAAATCAAAATTTTATTATTTTTTTAAAAATTTGCGTAATGCTGGAACCGAATCGGAACCGTAATTTGAACCGTCGGTTAGCCGGAACCGTACTGAACCGTGCCGGAACCGGAACCGGAGGTTCAAGGGCCGATTCCGGTTCAAAATTTTAAACATCTCGAACCGGCAGTTCAATGAACCGAAACCGGCGGTTCATTGAACCGGCCATGCCTAGGTTTTAGTATATGTATAATATATAGGCTTAACCTACAAAAATACAACGATATTTGTGACTTGTTGCAAAAACACCATAATTTGACCTTTGTCTCCTGGTACTCCAATTTAAAAACCTTATAATATTATAATCCTAAAATCAAAATTAGCTAGGATTTTGAATATAATACTATTAAAATGATTCCCACCAAACTAGTTTGGGTTAACTTAACCCAAGCTCTTGAAATTTATCAAAACTCCTCGTTTTACAGCAATGCACTATTTTGATTTGATTGAAGCAAAACAGTGAGTTTGGTAGGTTTGGTCTAAAATCCCTTATCTTGCCGCACCTGTACCCACTTCCACTCCAGATGCTCAACCATCTTCTCAATCACAGGCTCGCTCTCTAGAAGGCGTAGTAGTTGTTTGGTTTATTTCTCGAAGCCCCGACTACTATTCTCAGCTCATTAACCGTGTTCTTGACTCCAAAACATTTGGGACAGGTAACATCGACAAACTACTGCTTATTGATAGAGAGGAAGTGAGGGATTGGTTCAACTGGAGGATAATAAATTATTACCATGAATAGGATAAAGGAATCTTGTTCTTGCAATTTTGTTCAACTCAGTGCCCAACTGTTCATGACTTTTCAGGTACAGGTTACATGTTCTCTGGTACGGATTAAGGATTTTAGACCAAACCTACCAAAGTCACCATTTTCCTTCTGTTAAATGAAAACGGTGCATTTTGCTGTAAAATAGGGAGTTTGATAGTTTACAGGAGCTTGGGTTAAGCTAACCCAAACTAGCTTGGTGGGACCCATTTTAATAGTATTTTTTTCAAAATCCTAGTATTTTTTATACAATTCTAAGTTCATATGTGCAACAGTAGCCAAGATTGAACGAATAGAGGTAAACCTTACTACAGGTGAAAAGTCTAATCCTTCCTGTTGAGTATAGCTTTTTGCTGCTAAACAAGCTTTATCTTTCAATAGATTTATCCGCCTTATGCTTGATTTTGAGAATCCATTTATTCCCAATTACTTTGCGTCGTAGTGGTAAATCAATTGAGTCCCAAACTTAATTTACTTTCATGGATTTCATTTCCTCTTTTAAAGCAACTTTCCATAATTCTTTTTTAGGACATTCAAGTGCTTTCTTGACTGTCTTAGGTTCATTATCATCTAGAGTGACGATATAAGCCTCATTTTCTATTAGAAAATGTTTCTTTTGAATAAGAATACGTTTACTTCTTTGCAATATCAAATCATTGCTTTCATTAATCAAAATTAGCTCGGGCTCAATCTCAAATCTCCTACTCAATTGAAGTGGGTTAAGCACATTTTTTATGCTCTCACTATCAATGATAGAGCTTCGTTCCATTTTTGGAGTGTCAATTATTTGTTGGCTCGAACCAGTCTCTTCCTTTTCCTCCATCTCATAAAGATGAGAACCTTTATCCATATTTTCAGTTAAATTAACATCTCGTGACTCAATTTTTGTTATTCTCCCATCACGATCTTCCCTAATGATGCGGAACCCTATGGAAATTAATTCCAAGAACTCTATGACAAGATTTGGAATAGTTCAAAGATTAAACTAAACTCCCCCTCTATAGCACCCAAATCTTAAGGAAGCAAGAACACCAATAATAGAGTAAAAGAATAAGATAAACGCCACAAATAAATTAATAAGTTTACCTTGATTCTTGATGCAATTAGAGGAAAGCAATCTCACAATCACTCTAATCAAAGAACACGCCAAAAGCTTGAACAAATTTGAAGATTTATTAATTCATTGAGTGATTTGTTTAACAACATAACAAAGCTATTTATACTAAAATCTAAAAACCAGATCCTTAAAAGATTTAGAATAACTAATCCAACTAAGGATAAGGATAAGGATTAACTAATCTAAACCAACTAAGGATAAGAACTAATTAATCCAAACCAACTAATTCCTGTAGCATAGAAACAAACATAGAAGGCAAACTGTCAAGGTTAGTGTTAGTGTCAGCAAATAAAACCTCTTTATACCTAAGAAGCAACACGGGCTTCTCCAAGGCAATATCACACTTAACTTCCCTAGCTTTTGCATAAAAAGTTTGTTTCTTTTTTTCCTCTCTCTGTTTTTCACTCATAATTGGGCCATTAATTTGTTTTGTTATTTTTGTGGCCTTTTTCCCTTCATCCTTACTCTTTTCACTCTTTTGTTCTCTCGATCTCGAAGTCTCACTCCCATGTTTCCTCAAGGCCAACCTCTCTCTCTCTCTCAAGTATTTTCTTTTGATATCTATGTACTTCTTGAGGTGATAATGGTACAAGAACCACCTTTTTACCCTTATGAACCAAAGAATATTGGTTGTGGAATCTATCATGAAGTGCTCTTCTATCATATTGCCATGGTCTTCCCAACAATAAATGGCCTGCTTGCATAGGTACTATATCACATAAGATCTCATCTTGGTACCACCTAATAGAAAATGGTACAAGTACCTGTCGTGTCACCTTCACCTCCCCACAATCATTTAACCATTGCAGCTTGTAAGGCTTAGGATGTTTGAGACATGTTAAGTTCAGTTTGTTCACCATATTTACACTAGCAACATTAGTGCAACTACCCCCATCAATAATAAGAGTACACACTTTTCCACTAATCAAACACCTAGTGTGAAATTTGTTCTCACATTGCTCAAGGCTTTCCTCCTTAACATGCATATTCAAAGCATGTATAGCAACTAAAGTTTCACCATGTTCAGGACGTATTAAATTATCTGAGTCATCATCATCATCAGCATCAATTAATTGAGGCATATCACCATAATCACTACATTCAGATTCAGAACTAATATTCTCATCATCTTTAGCAATCATAACTTTTTTATTAGGACATTGAGATGCAAAATGCCCTTTCCCCAAACATTTAAAACATTTAATTTCTCTAGAAGGGTTTGTAGAGTTAGAAATACCTTTGTTGTTGCCTTTAAGTGGAGCTTGGACAGCCTCTTTACCTTTTGAAGTTGAATTTTTCCTTTGGGAAGTAGAACCCTTAAAATCCTTCTTTTCACCTCCCTTGGACCATTTAGATCCCCATGTGTTGTTAGAATACTTATTGGTGGATCTCCCCTTTTTCTGCCTTTCAATTTTCATGGCCATATCTACCATCTCTTCCATGGAATCATAGCAATACATCTCTAAAGCATCAGCGATATCATTATTTAGACCCCCAAGGAACCTTGACATGGTGATTTGTTCATCTTCCTCAATTTTGGCTCTAGCCATGCAAATCTCCATCTCCTTGTAGTAGTCTTCCACACTCTTCCCTCCTTGCACCATTCTTGCTAATTTATTGTGTAAATTCCTAAAGTAATGAGTAGGGACAAACTTCTAGTGTATCAACTCCTTCGTGATCTCCCATGGTGGTACAAGTCGCATTCCCTTTCTTCTTCTTTTTAATAGCAATTGTTCCCACCAAAACATAGCATATCCCTTGAATTCAACAACAGCAAGATGGGACTTCTTCTCTTGAGAATAGTTATGGCATTCAAAGATTTGTTCTACCTTTCTCTCCCATTCAAGATATTCTTCAGCATTGTTGTTACCTTTGAATTATGGAATCCTCATTTTGATTTATCCCAAGTCCCCATCAATTTTACAAAAATCAGTGTTTTTAGCCTCTTCTTCATCATGGCTTTGTATTCTAGTTTGTGGACGAGCTCTTGTTGTATTAGAGCTTTGTGAAGCCTTTATCTCTTGGATTGATTCCTCTCTCATGTCTTAAAGGAAATTGTTGTAGGTTCTAAACTGTCCTTGGATTGATTCCATGAAGATTTTCAATTGAGGATCTTTAATTTGAATTCCATCTCCATTACCATCTTCAGACTTGCTTGTACTCATTGTTAGTATTCAGAAAAAATAGAAAAACACGAATAGATTTGAGTTAATAATAAAGCACTCCCCTCACGTGTTTACACTCTTTAATCACTCCTTACAATTCCTCCAATTGTACTTCAGAATCTTAGGTCAACCAACCAACTCAAAAGCACGTTTAGAAATAAGGAAATAACCTTAACAATAAAAGTAAGCACAAATTCTAGAGAGAAGACTCAAAAACGAAATGGATTGCAGCACAAGAACAAAACAATGTACTACTTGATTATCAATTAGAGTGTAGTAAATAAGCAAACACACCCTAACAATGTAGAGAAGCAAAAGTAAGCTCAAAACAAGAATAAAGAAACTAGAATTTAAAAGACAATTTCTGGATATAATGTATGAATTTAGTTTACTAAAAAGCAAACCAAATATGGACCTAATTAATTCTACCCAAAACAAAGCAAGAAATGAAAGAAAATCCAAAAAAAAAAAAATTTTTTTTATATAAGGTCAGAGCCGAGCACTCACTAGCGTGCTTATTGTGAAGCATGGGCATGCTGACTTGTATCCTCCCTTATCCTACCAATGTAATCCAATTTAAATTTTGACAAGGATTGTAGTGGATAAGCTTAATCTCAAAGGATATGGACAAATAATTCTGTTGCCTTATCCACAAAGTAGTTAAGATTAGGTTTTATCAAAAGATTATGGTGGATAAGCTTAATCTTCACATGATAAGGTCAAATCTCCATGGATCAGGAACAAAATCCACACAACACAACTCAAGCTTTAATGGTGGATGAATTTCCTTCTTCTTTTTTTTTTTAACAGATCTAATCAGCAAGATCTAAGGTCACAATTTCCAGATTTTTTTTTTAAAAAAAAGAAACAAGAACGAAATCAAGAAAGCACAATTAATGCAAAAAAATCAGAATTAAAAACTAATCAAAACAATAAGGCAAACACTAGAATTTAAGAAAACAAGAAAACTCAAAAACCCTAGAACTAAGATAAATAAGAATTTACCATAATCTTTGGCTCTGATACCAAACTGACGCAGAACTCTAAGGAAATTAATTCCAAGAACTCTATGACAAGATTTGGAATAGTTCAAAGATCAAACTAAACTCCCCCTCTATGGCACCCAAAGCTTAAGGAAGCAAGAACACCAATAATAGAGTAAAAGAATAAGATAAACGCCACAAATAAATTGATAAGTTTACCTTGATTCTTGATGCAATTAGAGGAAAGCAATCTCACAATCACTCTAATCAAAGAACACGCCAAAAGCATGAATAAATCTGAAGATTTATTAATTCATTGAATGATTTGTTAACAACATAACAAAGCTATTTATACTAAAATCTAAAAACCAGATCCTTAAAGAATTTAGAATAACTAATCCAACTAAGGATAAGGATAAGGATTAACTAATCTAAACCAACTAAGGATAAGGACTAATTAATCCAAACCAACTAAGGATATTACTGAACTCTGCATTTGTAGGATTATAGTAGTTCTAATTGTGTTTAATTATGAGTATGTTGACTAATAACTTATGTAGATGGTTTAGATATTTGTATATGTACAAGCATGAATCAATTAGGCCATGTTATGGATATTATGTGTAATTGGGCTTGAGTTAAGAATTATTTGAGATTTTGAAATCAGGCCAAGATATAATATGATTATTTGTATATAAAGTAATATGGGCTTACGGTTATTGAGATCTACTTCGAAGTGATTAAATTTAGTGGTTCAGATTTATTATGGGCCTTGGGAGCCTTATGCTTACCTAGCTTCTAGTGCCGGTCCGGCCCATCAATTTGGGTCGTGACAGATTTATGGTGAGATTTGAGAAGAAAAGAAAGAAAAATAAGAGGATGGCCTTAGGAGTGTTTGGCCATGGGAGGGGAATGAGAGAAAAAAGTGCGTTTGTGGGGATAAGGGTTTGTAACACATAAAGGTATTTTCGAGCTTTTTAGAATAGTTAGGGGCATTTTTGTAATTCTAGTCATGGAATGTTTGACTCCCACAAAGTTTAATAGGGCCACAAATTTGCATTTAAAATTTCTATAATTTTTCACATGTAGCATAAACATTTAATTGTAAACTATGCAAACTATTTTAATGCACTTTTATCACTTTTGATTCATTTGCCAATAATAACACAGTATTTAGATAACATAATTACTTGGAGTTCACTATGGAATTCAATTACCTTTACATAACATATAAATCCTCACAAATCTCATAACTATATTTAAGTTTGACACTTTGATTTAATAAATTCATTTTTCTCATTTCTAAATCATTAAATCTATCATTTAATATCACTAACAAGCTCAAATTCGATATATTACTTCATTAAAATACACTTACACACATATCTAAACATATGTATTCTTTCTTAAACGTATTATAACAATTCCAATTTTCAAAATTTAAGACTAGTTCACAAGCTTATCATTTAGTTTCCTTATTTAATATTTAAGTCCTTAGAAAATATCATAGACTTGTTCTAAAGTAACTTTATTTGGTCATATAGTTATGAGGAAAATTGAAATAATATCCATATTCTTCTTAACCAAGATAATGCAATTTAATGCAGTAACCTTTACCTTTTAACACCATTTTCGACATATTTGATATTTATATATTTTTCATAATATTTACTGTGTTTATGGTGTCTTTTTGGTGTGATTTCAATAGTTTTATTAAGAGTTTTTTATTTTATATCTATTTATTTTAGTTGTTTTTAATGTTTTTATAGATATTTTGGTAGTTATGGAGGCTTGGAGATAAATTGATAGAATTTAAAGAAAAGAGCTTGGAGTCTAGAGATTTCAATGCTGGCAATTCCAAAACCACAACCTGTCTATAGAAAGATTACAAAACAGTGAAAAGATAGACAGTTACACTTAAGAAGGCCAAATTTTCTTTGGTTTGAGACTTTTACATTTCTTTTTATGACATATTATTAACAGGGCTTTATGAGTTATAAATACAGATTAATATGATGATTATTAGCCATCTTAGAACTTAGAGAAAGGGAGAACTAAAAAACAAGTTTTACAAGTTTTTGAGAGTTTTTTGCGAGGAATAAGAAATTTTTGTGGAGTAAGAAGCTAGAAGCGGATATTGGATTTCAGGGTTTGATTTCTATTTCTGTGAGGTATAGATTGAATCATTCTTCTCTTTCTTTCTTGTGTTCTTTTGATATAGCTATGAAATAGTACTCATTTGTTAGGGGAAACATAAACCCTTGATTTTGATGGATGCTTAATTTTTAATATATGAATTTCAATTTGAGATTTAAGCAAAACTTTGATCTCAATTCTGGCAGTATTGTTTAATTGATTCTATTTCTTTGATTTGTTTCCAATGAGAGAATCAAGAATTTCCCGTTTATTAATTTCATGTATGTTCTTATGATTTTTGCATAAATTATTAATCTTGAATGTTTTCTGATAGAAGGCCTAGGATTAATTTGTGGGCTTAATTCATTTCCTAGTTTGAGGAATTAAAAATTGGTTATGTCAATTTAATCTTTAAGTTTCCTGATAGGACTTAAAATTGAATTGCATTAAACATAATCAATTTTTAATTCCTCTTGCCATTTGGCAAACTATAATCCTATAATAGTTAATATCAAGCTATAATTCTATCATTTGGCAAACTCATCGTTCAGAATTCATCCAATCAATGAATTTAAGCATGAATTAGGATGAAATTTATATTACTAAAAGACAAAACACATCATAAAAGATAACACAAAAAAATTTTAAAAAAAATTAAAATTCACCCTACCCCAAAATTTAAAAGAAGCATTGTACTTAATGTGAAATAATAAGCTCAAACACTAAAAAAAAAAAAACGCGATTTGCGACCGACCAATCGATCGCAAAATATAAGAAATCGATCACTAAATGACATCAGCGATCGATTTGCGACGGATATCTATCGGTCGCAAAAGTGCTCGTCATAAACAGTTTTGCGATCGAATTATTTAACGGTCGCAAATTAGCGACCGACTAATCGGTCGCAAAATTCTGACTATCGGTCACTAATTTTCATCGTGTTTTCATTCTGAAAATCCTATCGCAAATTGGTTGTAGATGTTGAGAGATTAGTTCCGTGGTCAAAGTAAACGATATAGTTGAAGACTTATTCAAATTGTAATTAACGTGATTTGTGTAAGATATTTGATTCTTCTGTTTATAGTTTTCCTTAGTTATAGGAAAGCAGGTTATTTGTGTTTTGATTATAAATAGTTAGCAGTTTGTATCTTAAAATATACGAAAAGATTCTCATCTTCTTTATTCAGCTGTTTGTACATGGTATCAGAGCTAAAACCATGGCTGATATTTCAAATCAAATTTCTTCCCAACCCACGAATGCCCAGCATTCTTTTTCAGTTAAATTAAAATCCACAAATTACCTTGCATGGAAAACACAATTCCAACCCCTCTTAAACTATCACAATATGAATCACCTCATTGATGGCTCTTCCCCACATCCTAAAACAATTAAATCTACAACAGAACCAATAACTGATATTCCCAACCCTTTATATGTTACATGGTTCAAACAGGACCAGCTTCTTCATTCTTGGCTTCATTCTTCCCTATCTGAAGATGTTTTCTCTCATGTTGTTGGGCTAACTTCCTCCCATACTGTCTGGCAAGCGTTAGCACAGGCTTTCGGTTCCATCTCTTAGAATCGTCAACTTCAAATTCATATTGAACTACAGGAGTTCAAGAAAAATGATATGTCCATTTCTGCTTATCTTCAACGAGCAAAAGCACTCAAAGATGAGTTACAAGCAGCCGGTCGACCTCTCTCTACAGCCGAATTCAATGCCATCATCTATAGAAATATTGAATTGAATATCATAATATCATCACTGCTTTGAATGTTCAACCTGATCCAGTTCCATTCCATGAGCTCCATGGTGAACTTACTGCTCATGAAATTCTTCTCAAAAGTTGCCATGATCCACCACAAGCTAATATGGTTTCTCGGCAATCCACCAATAATCCTCTTCCACCACTTCTTCCCACGCCCAATTCTAATGGACAACGAAATTCAACTTCAAAATCCAAAGGCCCATGTCAAATTTGTGGATACCGAAACCATACTGCAGATAAATGTCGCCGTCGCTACCAACGCTCAAGCCAAACTCAAAATCAGCCTCGTTACTCTATACCTGTGGCAAATTATTCTTATAATTGTCCGCCACCATCACCATATTATCCATCACCATATCCCACACCTGCATATTTTCCTCCCCCTCCACCATTGGCAAATTATTCATCTGCTTCACCTCCACAAAATTATTGGCACCCTGATACTGCAGCCAATTATCATGTTACTCCTGACATTCAATCCTTAAGTACTGCCACCGAATATCAGGGTAATGACAATCTCCATATTGGAAATGGTGTAGGTATACCAATTTCTCATACTGGTACAGTCACTATTCCTTTGCCTATTGGGCCTCTTTTGTTAAAAAATACCCTTTGTGTTCCTAAAATTATCAAAAATCTTTTGTCTGTTCAGAAATTTACCACTGACAACAGTTGTTTTTTTGAATTCTGGCCTCATTGTTTTTTGTTAAGGATCAGGTCACCCAGAGGATTCTTTTGCAGGGTCCAAGTGAAGATGGTATCTATACCATTAAATAACCACCAAAATTCGTCTTCACAGCAACTGTCCCATCCTTTTCAGATTGGCATTCAGCCTTGGGTCATCCTCATCATCGGAATGTGTCCAAAATAATAAAAGATTTCAATTTACCTTGTTCAAGTTTTCATTTTAATCCATGTTCTGCTTGCAATTTAGGAAAATTATCTAGACTCTCTTCAGCTTCTGTAGAACACAAGAGCACGGGTCCCTTTCAAATTATTCACTCTGATGTCTGGGGCCCTGCTCCTGTTGTATCTAGTTTAGGCCATAAGTATGTTTTATTGTTCATTGATGACTTTACCAGATTCACTTGGCTTTATTTGTTAAAAAATAAAAGTGACGTTTATGCAATGTTTCGTCAATTTGAATCTCTTATTGAACGTCAATTTCAATCAAAAATTTTGGCTTTTCATTCTGATTGGGGCGGAGAGTACCAAAAATTAAATAAATACTTCCAACAAACTGGCATAATTCACAGGATAGCATGTCCATACACCCATGAGCAAAATGGAACCGCAGAAAGAAAAATTCGTTATGTCATGACACCACTCTTACATTTCTTTCTCATGCTAAACTCCCTTTAAGATATTGGAATTATGCAGCTGAACATAGTGTTAATTCTATCAATATTATGCCATCACCAGTTCTTCAAAACAAAAGTCCTTTTCTTTGTTTATATAAATGCCCACCCAATTATCTTGCTCAACACCCTTTTGGATGCACAATATATCCATTTCTTAGACCATACTCTCACCATAAATTTTCTTTTCGGCCAATTCCTTGTATCTATTTAGGAACCAGTCCGTCCCATTATGCTCATCGTTGTCTTGACCCTTTGTCCAAACGTGTCTATTTAGCTCGGCATGTAAAGTTTGATGTCTCTAGGTTTCTTGGGTCTACTTTATCATCAATGAGAGTCCTTCTAGTCCTCCTACACCGTGGCTGTCAATTTCAAATCAGATACCTCATCACTTGGATCCTCCGGATGACTCATCAGGTATGATCTTATCTAATACAATACCTTCTACAGAATCCCAACCTTCAACAAACAGTGAATCCACCCATGACTCATTATCTACACCAGCAAACAACAATATTTTGCCATCACCTGCTTCTTCAAACAACCAAATTGTTCCTTATAACCCCCAATTAGCAATTGATCTTGTTGTTGATCTCTCCTCTCACTTCCCGCAACAACAACCTCTTCACACTCATCCAATGCAATTGCGTGATTCAACAAGGCAGAAACATCAAGCTTTAGTTTCTACTGTTAAGCTGGATTATTTGACACATGAGCCTAAAACTTATCTTCAAGCTCAACCGCTTCTCCAATGGCGGCAGGCCATGGAAAGTGAAATTAATGCTCTCCTACAAAACCAAACATGGCAGCTAGTTCCTTGTCCCCCTAATACAAACATTATTGGTAACAAATGGTTGTTTCGAATAAAACGGAAAGCCAATGGAGATATTGAGCGCTACAAGGCACGATTGGTTGCAAAGGGGTTCTCTCAACAACCTGGTGTAGATTACAATGAGACCTTCAGTCCAGTGGTTAAGGCCACAACAATTCGAACTGTGTTGTCTATTGCTACTGTTTCCAAATGGCAGGTTCGGCAACTGGATATATCCAATGCCTTCTTGCATGGATATCTTGAAGAAGACATATATATGGCTCAACCATCTGGATTTATTGATTCAGCTCATCCTGATTATGTGTGCAAGCTCCAGAAATCGTTATATGGCCTCCGGCAGGCACCGCGAGCGTGGTTTCAAAGATTGAGCAATTTTCTACTTCAGCTTGGTTTTCAAGCTTCCAAAGCTGATACTTCCTTATTCATTTATAAAGAGGGTAATATATATTGCTTTATCTTAATTTATGTGGATGATATTTTGCTCACATGCTCAGACTCTAGCAAGCTCAACACTTTTCTTCAATCATTACAACAAGCATTTCCTGTTAAGGACCTTGGCAACCTACATTATTTTTTGGGTATTGAAGTTCTGTTAGCCAGAATATGATCAGATTATGCAGATCATCATTTCCTTATTTAGAGCCTATTCTCCAGCAAGTCAAATCTGTTGTTTTGGAAAGTTTCCTACACAGAATAACTGACCATTATTAGCATAGATCATTTCCGTAATTATATAATCTCTTGTATAAAAATCATATTGATACAGTAATGAAATATAGAGAACACTTATCTCAATCCTTCTTCCTATCCTTCAATTCTCATATTCTCTGATTTAATATGGTATCAGAGCTGGCCAAATGGCCTAAATAAACCAATCTCATCATTTACCTTTACCCTTCTCTGAACCCTAAAACCAAGATCAAAATTCAGCATCCATCCATTATGTCTGACGAAGAGACCTCAGATATTATGGATGATGAACTCACCCTGAAATAGCCAATCTACTAAAGAATGGACTCGGCTCAAACCAGAAACAGAACCTTCCAGACCAATTGACCATCAGTACCAAGCTTAACACCCAGAATTATGCACTCTGGTCTAGGATGATTAGAGTTGCCATTGGAGGCAAATCTAAGAGACTTCTGGGCCACATCACTAGAGGAACTGAACCTCCTCAGACCACAGATCTGAATTTTGAAAGGTGGGAACAAAAGGACCTTGCGGTCTTCTCTTGGCTAATTCAGAATATAGAACCACAAATTGCAAGCAATCTTACCGAATATCCGACGGCAAAAGCCTTATGGAATGCCCTTGCCATCACTTATTGCAGTGGCGTGATAAACTTCAAGTTTTTGATCTTCACGTCAAAGCTAACGGACGGAAACAGGGTACAACAAGACTTGAAGATTTCTGGCTCATCATGCAAGGGGTATGGGGAGAAATAGATCGGAGAGAACCCAACCCAATGACCTGCACGTCTGATATTGCAAAGTTTAATCAACTCAGACAAGAACAAAAAGTGCTTCAATTTCTAAATGCACTGGACTACAGATATGATCAGATTAAGAGAGAAAGACTAAGAACCGATCCCCTTCCAACGTTGGAAGAGGCGTATGCCACGGTAAGAAAGGAATCCGCAACAGCAAAGATCATCGAGAGCTCTGTCACAGGGGGAGACCGAGGCTCGCAAGGAATCGGAGAAGGACTCATAACTGAAGTGGCCGGCCTTCTCACCCGCGGACAGCAGCAACGCCGGTCAAAGAAAAACTCATCCTTCTGGCCTGACAAATCAAAACTTCGTTGTTCTCACTGTGGTCAGGCCAAGCATACGAAAGAACAATGCTTTGAACTGGTGGGATATCCTGAATGGTGGACTGAAAAACACAGAAACAAGGGGACTTCAATGGGAAAATCTACCCACGCCGTGGGCAATGCCGACAGCGCTACCGGCAGCAGCGACGGCAATCAAGTTCGAGGAACAAGAACAGGAACAGAGGGGAGAGCTATGGTGGCAACGGCTAGGCTTTCTCTTAATATGGAAACCGATGGTTTTATAGGTAAAGGACTTGAGTTATTACACTCAAGTCCTCAAACTCTCCCTTGTTACTTATTTAATCTGTCTGATATTGGTGAATACGAAAATAGTACCTGGAATATTGTTGACACTGAAATTGGTCCAGATTTACATGTGAATGATAATTGTTGTCCTCAGAATTACACTAAGGTCCCCATAGTTTCTGATAATTGTAGTTTAACCCCTAAACATGAGAAAATAGGACTAGCAAACCTAATTCAGGACCAAGATGAACAAAATGAATGGGTATTTGATACTGGTGCTACTGATACTATGACAAATGATGCAAAAGACATTATTAAGCCTTTAGAACCTCAAAAAACTCATGTTAAGACGGCTAATGGGGAACTTACACCAGTAGAAAGAGATGGGTCAATTGAAATTTCTCCTAAGTTAAAATTGTCTAATTGTCTTTATGTGCCGTCTTTGTCTCACAAGCTTCTATCAATCAGTCATGTTACCAAAGAATTGAATTGCATTGTCCTAATGGCTCCAACTTTTTGTTTATTACAGGATATTCGGACGGGGGAGATAATTGGACATGGCACTGAAAGACTTGGACTGTACTATGTGAATGAGGTGGCTCGACAAGGTACCGTGATGCTAGCTCACGGGACTGCTGATAGAGAGGCTTGGTTATGGCACCGTCGCCTAGGGCACCCTTCAACTAATTATTTAAAACTTCTTTTTCCTAAGTTTTTTAAGTCTATTGATAATTTGAAGTGTGAGACTTGTGTGTTTGCTAAGAGTCACAGACAAACTTTTCATCATAATAATACCAGAACAAACACTATTTTTTCTTTAGTTCACTCTGATGTGTGGGGACCAGCACCAGTAGTGGGCAGTCATGGTCTGAGATATTTTTTGATATTTGTGGATGATTGTACCCGAATGACTTGGGTATATTTTTTGAGAAATAAATCTGAGGTTCCTGGTAAATTTATGCTTTTTTATAATATGATCAAAACACAGTTTCACACTGATATCCAAATCCTTCGATCTGATAATGGGGGAGAATTCATCAATTCTACCCTTCAAGACTTTACCCAACAAAAGGGCATAGTTCATCAAACTACTTGCCCACATACACAAAAAAAAAATGGTGTAGCTGAAAGGAAGAACCGAATTCTGTTAGAGATGACCCGAGCCTTACTTTTTGATTCTCATGTCCCAAAATTTTTCTTGCCTGAAGCAGTAGCTACACCTACCTACCTGATCAATAGACTCCCCACAAAGATTCTTAACCTTAAAACACCTCTCCAGACTTTAGCACAAAAAACCCAAATTCCATCCTCTTTGAACCTTGAACCTCGAATCTTTGGATGCACTGTGTTTGTTCATGTACCCAAAAGTGATAGAACTAAGTTTGATCCTTGTGTTATTAAGTGTGTATTCTTAGGATATGGAGTGAACCAAAAAGGGTATAGATGCTATGATCCTAAGAATAAGCGAATGTTTACCACTATGAATTGTGACTTCTTAGAAACAGAATTTTTCTACAATAACCAACCAAGTGGTCAGGGGGAGAATACAGAGAGTGACACCCTAGGTTGGTTACCTGTGTCTGGTCCTCTTATTGAAGCGGACCCAAAAGAGCAAGTTAACAGGACCACCGAGCTAAACTCTGAAACAATAGTACAGACTGAGGAAGTCAGTACCACTGAAGATTTATCTGCTCTGGCTCCAATATCCGAGGTAAGAAGTCTTGACTCTCTTGAGCCTTTGAATAATAATCCTTATGATGTAACAGAAGAAAAGTCTCCAAGGAACTATGTGAGTGAAGAAACTACTGAACCAGATGGTAGTAACAGATACATTCTTCCACCTAGAAGCAATAGAGGGATCCCTCCTAAGAGATATACTCCAGTAAGGGAAACCTCAAGATCAAGGTACCTTGTAAACAACATAGGTGAAGGAAACTTATCTAAGAGTGCCAAAGCTTTCTTATCCAAACTTTATGCAAAGGAAGTTCCCAGAAATGTAGAAGAAGCTTTGAAGTCTGAAAACTGGACTAGAGCTATGGAAGAAGAGATGAAGGCCCTAACAAAAAATGAGACTTGGGAAAAGTGCCAACTTCCAGGTGGAAAGAAACCAGTGGGGTGCAGATGGATTTTTACCCTGATGGGACAGTTGAAAGATACAAGGCTCGCCTAGTAGCAAAGGGGTACACTCAAACATACGGGATTGACTACTCAGAAACTTTTTCTCCTGTAGCCAAGATTGATACCATAAGAGTGTTATTTTCTATTGCTGCTAACAAGGGATGGCCTCTTCACCAGTTCAATGTCAAGAATGCCTTCTTACATGGTGATCTCAAAGAAGAAGTTTATACGGAAGCTCCTCCAGGTTTCTCAGACAATTTCAAAAGAGGTGAAGTCTGTTGTTTGAAGAAGTCTCTATATGGTCTTAAACAGTCTCCTAGGGCGTGGTTTGGGAGATTTACTATGGCAATGAAGAATTATGGATTTGAACAAAGCAACTCATATCACACCCTCTTCCTCAAACGACGAGATGATCTTGTTACATGCTTAATAATTTATGTCGATGACATGATTATCACAGGGAATGACACAGAAGAGATGACCAGCCTCAGGAAGAAATTGTTTGCAGAATTTGAGATGAAGGATTTGGGAGCATTGAAGTATTTCCTTGGCATAGAAGTTCTGAGATCTCAACAAGGGATATTTATCTGCCAGAGGAAGTATGTTCTAGACTTCCTAGCTGAAACAGGCATGGTTGACTGTAAGCCCATTGATACCCCCATTGCAGTAAACCATGGACTACAAATTCTAGAAGATGGAGAATCAACTGACAAGGAAAGATATCAGCGACTGGTAGGAAAACTCATATACTTGTCCCATACTCATCCTGATATTGCATATGCTGTAGGTGTGGTTAGCCAGTTCATGCACCGACCTCAGAAACACCACATGGAAGCTGTGATCAGAATCATAAGGTATCTCAAGGGTACTCCTAGACTAGGAGTTGTGTTCAAAAATCATGGTCACTTAGAAGTACAATGCTACACTGATGCTGATTGGGCAGGTAGTCCAATTGATCGTCGATCTACATCAGGATACTTCACACTGGTTGGTGGTAATTTGGTGACTTGGAGAAGTAAAAACAGAAGGTGGTGGCTCTCTCCTCTGCAGAAGCTGAATTTCGAGGAGTAGCTAGAGGTCTTACAGAGGTTTTATGGCTCAGGAAATTAATCACAGAGGTTGGCTTTCCTCCTATAGACACATGCAAAATATTTTGTGACAACAAGGCTGCTATCAGCATATCAGAGAATCCAGTTCAAC